>NC_073692.1:403558964-403667268 GCF_029784155.1 Uranotaenia lowii | reverse complement strand
TTCTTTTTTGCCATCCCAATTTGTGGGGGGTGGGGGGGTGGTGGGATCTGAATCTGTATTCTGATGAAAAGTTTTGGATCGAAATTGGGATTTTACTAGATACTTTAAGATTAGATCTAGGTTTTAATTTCACCTCTATTCAAACATCAACTAGTGAAATCCTTACATTACATATCCTTGACCTGAACTATAGTTTATCACTGACAGGCTCACGTACTCCTAACAATAAACATTAAACATAAAATTGGGAATTTGAATTTTGAAACTAAAATCTGAATGCTAGATACGAATTTTAATTCTTAAACACAAAGTGGTTTAAATATCTTGGAAAAAAATTTCATCATTTTATTCATTCGATTTCAAAAAATTACATCTCAAAGAAACTTTGCTTCTTTCACGCTCATGGTGAAATTCCCTGTTTTTGAAATGAAGATGAGAAAATGAAACAGTTTTTCTAATCAAAATTTTATTAACCAATAATATTTAAGATTGACTGAATGCGTTGTTCTAAAACATCAAAATAAACATTCTTCTTCAAATATTTGAATAACGAAATCAGGATAAGACCCATTCCAGCGTGACGTCACAACGTTTGCAAAACATTTTTTTGGGTATATTGTATGTAAGTTTTACAGGTCATATCGCACATTGTTGAAAATTGTATATTATAAGGTCAAAATTTAATTCTCTACAATTTGAAACCAAAAGTATTTGTATAGAATGAATAGTTAACAAAATATAAGCAAAAGGAATCGTGACGTCACAACGCGCCTCTTTTCCCACTTTTCAGTTTTTTTTACAACGCCGCAATTTTCTGCTCTTCTATTTCATCAAATTTTATGAAAATTTCAGGAAAGTATCGATTCATTACAACCAACAAATAGCTGTTTTTGATTTTTTCAAATTTGGATTTCAATTTATTTTAGAGCGATTCAGTTTCGTGACGTCACAACGCACCATTTTTTTAAAGCAGGGTTTTGCAAAGCGTTGTGACGTCACGAAATTTGATGGTTAGCTACATGAAATAAATCAAAGTGAAATCTTAAAATGAATGCTTGATTTACTTAAAATGCTTAAAAACTTAATAAATAATGTGATTTGGTGATGAAATCGATCCATTTATTCCCAAAAAGTAAAAGGAATTTAATGTCAAAGGCCCATATAAGCAGATAAGGTTTTCAACACTGCTCACATCAATTTTATTCGAAGTTTTTTTATGCGATCATGTAGATATTATTTAGGACAGAACAAAAACTAGGAAGTATTTATTCGTAAAAGCGTTGAAATGTGTTTCTGAATCTTTTTTTTATCTTTAATTGCAAAGGAAAGTAAAAATAAATGATAATTTCAAAGCCTTCGATCTTTCCAAAGATACTTAATCGACACTAGAGTGCCTAAATCAGCCATCTAATGAAAATCTTATAAGTTGCAAGCTTAAATAGATCCTAGGCCTAACACAAAGTCCAGTGCCAAATTTGGGGATTGGCCTACGGAAATAGAGGACACAATGAGCCTAAAATTTGTATGGAATTATGAGAAATTGGGTTTGGAAGGACATTAAAACCAAGTTATGCACCAATTTCTGAAGTCCCTATCGGCTGGTTTGTTTTAATTATAGTCATTCACAAAACTTTCATTATTTATGACAAATAGTTTATCTCAAGATCCCTTTTCGACAATGGTTTAGTTAAAAAGGTTTTTGAGTTTCAAAAATTAGCTTCTGATGGGTTAAATACATAAAATACATGAATGATCGTTAATCGACGCTAATTTTGAACGTTATAGCTGTTTTATGATAACTCTAATCGAAACGCGTTCCTCAGATGAAATATTGTCATAATCAAAGCTTTAAAATACTCAAATTAAAAGAAAAATTGGTTGATAAAGACCTAAATTATTGACATAATTCCATACAAACTTCAAGTGTGTTGCGCAAACCCTTCCCTTAGAATAATTTGACCCAAATTTTGCATGAGATCTTGTGCTTGTACATATTTGAATTTATTAAATTTTGAAATTCAGTTCAAAGTCCCTTTTGTGAGATTTTATGTGAACACGGGGTTCGATTTAGATTTTCTAGTGACATTCTTTGAGGTGGAAATTTCAATAAAAGCAGTTATTAAAATAATTTAATTAGTTTTATTAATTAATTTTCTATGAATATCTTATGAAATTTTTTAATAAAAAAGTTAATCTATTAAGTTAACCAGTTTACCAGATTTTTTGAATCTCATTACATTTATTTTATGGAACTTATTTCGTTTGAACATAATGCCAGAAAGAAATAGAAGCTACTAGCGGTGTTTTCCATTCTAACATAGATATATTAAGAAGTTGATCTATAACAAGATTTTCATTCAAATCACAAATAACTTTCTGCTTTATGATTCACAAATATTCTTTTACAAAATCGATGAGGATTTCATTTGTTTGATCGTTTGTTTATTCTTGAATCAACCGTTTTTAGGCGCTGTTTTGTATGTTTAATTAGAAATGTTTAAAAACAACTAAGTTAATGCAAAAAAAAAATTAGTTTCTTTAAAAACTTGATAATAGAATTCGTTTATTGAAGCACATTGTTGTGTTGAACTTGAATTGAAGAAATACTATCATAGTGTTGAAGTAAAAAGTCTTTAACGTTTTCGAAAAAAAGTAAACAAATTTTCGTGACGTCACAACGCATTCTTTACCCGGGTGCAACTCACAACCTGCTAAACCGATTTTCAATCTGTAAATTGCATTGAATTCCACTCAAAAAGTTTGAAGAGACCTCCAATTTTCGACAATATGTGAAATTTCAGTAAATCATAAATTCAAAAACAGTAGAATTTTCGTGACGTCACAACGCTTAAAAATAGATACCTTTATCAAAGATTCTAGACCGTAAACTTGCAGTTACTGTTATTTATCTTATATCATGCTTAAAAGATGGCTTTTCTACCATCATTTTGCAGTTATTCATTTTGACATAGCTAGATTTTTGACAAAGCTATGTTATAAATAAAGAATATTTGCAAAAATGAATTTAATTTCATACTAAAATTTTCAAATTTCAACGTTAACATACTCAATTCTAAAAAAAGGTAGCTGAAAATCTTTTAATGGAAAATGACACTCAAGAAATAACCTTTCTAACGCTATGTAATTTATATTTGGATAATGAAAAATAAAAATCGGTATTCCAGTTGAGGGGTGCTTGGAATGGGTCATAAACATATGTATATAACATAATTTTGATTCTATTCAAGGAATAGTCAGATTAAGATTTTATCAATTAATTTTCGAAATCTTATTGTAGCTATTACATATCAACCATGTTCAATTTCGAGGCAATTTACAACGGATATTGTGGAGTTTGAATAATGCAACAGAAGATGATGGTAGGTAAGTTGTGCGAAGAAAAAAAGATTTTTCATTAAAGTTGGTTATTTTGTGTTTCCAATAGGGCTTTGATATGCCATGATGTAGTATAACATCATTTGAATTGTATTATATTGTTCTTTATCGATATCTAATTGCATTAATTTATTTTGAAAACAATTTCTTTAAATTAAAATTTGATTATTGCTTAATCTAGACTCGAGAGTAAAGCAAATAACTTTATGGGTAGGCTCAAGTAGGCCTGTTAATAAATTTGCTAAGTACCAAAATCCTAAAATTGATAACTGTCTTCTACATTTCGAACTAATTGAACCGACCGTGCCTCTGGTTGTCATTGTTTTGGAAAAGAATTCTGAAAATGAAACACACAATAAATCAACTTACCGTAACCGGCCCTAATTTTGCGCAGTTCCAAATTCTGCATATTTTGTTATTTTAACACAAAAAATGCTTTTCATTGCACAAACAAATTGTTCAAACTTCACTTGTTCCGTTTCTCAAATGATTTTTAAATAGGTATCATTGTTTTTAATTTTTTTTAAATACGCAGAATTGAGGTCTTGGCTGCGCAGAACAAGGGCTGTTTACGGTAAGATTAAAGAATAAAAACAGCAATTCTAAACTACATACCATCTCACTATGTGCATTTGTCGTTTTTGTCCACCGCAGGTGATATTTTTACTGCCAGAATCTACTCTCATTATGATAACTTCCCTTGAATCTGGAACTGCACTCGCGATGATCGTTGGTTTCCGAGTGCATAGGGACTTTCCGGGACCATTGAAACTTTCGCATCCTTTAGAATTCGTTGCCATTCGGCTGAATATGTATTCCAAAATATCACAAGGCAAAAGAACAGCAACAAACACATCGTCACCCTGCACCAGTAGTTCTGAAAAAATGCACTCAAGTTAATAATGATCGCGATGAAATTTCACGAAGAACAAATGGATACTAACCTTGGCCGAAACAGCATCGATAGAGTTCCGGATCTTTATTCCAGTTCCAGTTCTTTCGGGACATAGCTTGGAACAATTTTGTTTCTATTTTCTTCCTTAAACTGAAAATATGTTTACAGATGTTTGTTGTTCTTGTTGGGGGTTGTTTGAGGTAGTGAACCTGTATATAAGAGAAGTGACATCTGAAACACAAAATTCCAATCGAGCAAAAGAACTGTCAAAATCGATTCCAATCGATCCGAGCATTTTGTCGCAGAGCTTTTACCTTTCTTATTGAAAACTCAACAAAGGAAGGTATTGTGATTGTTGTTACAGTTCAAACAGATAATTTTTTAGCTGGTCATATGAATTTATGATTAGGTGCAATTCTTTTCAATGCTTTGGTGAATCGTGTTTCTAGTTAGAAAACCAACTGATTATTAACGAAATTCAAGTCATTCATACCGTTTATCGCGATCCTTCGGGCATCGAGTTCAATGTCGTTTTGTTACATTGAAGGAGCGTTCACTTTAGAGCTTGAACATTGAGCCAGAAAACAGTGCTAGGGATTTTTTGTCCAAGATTTCGGCGATGTTGCCACATATTTTATTTTAAGAGGGATCAGATGTCGCTTCTCTTATATGAAGGTTCACTAGTTTGAGGTGGCTTGAATGGTTGGATTTATTTCCAATTGGAATAATGAGTTCTGTCATCTTCAACAGTGATGCCAAGATTACTGATTTAACAGGATTGTTGTTTTAATGTACTGAATTATATCGATTTTTTTTAAATGAAAACTTATGCATCATAATTGAGTGGTGCTCTGAAAAATACCAATATATGACATCCAAGAGAATATCAATAGGAAAGCCGATTCTTCAAATATGAAATCTGGTTGCGCTATGAGACACTGCAAATTTCAATCTCATAAAACAATTTATAAAATCGGTTATGATGATGAGTTCTGAATTTGACGTATGAACTTGAATTCCGAATCTGTATCTCTTATTACATTCTCAGAACTTAATTCTGAATCTAAATCTGAGTTCTAAATATGAATTATAATTTCTCGTTCTGAATTCTGAATCCCTCAAACCGATTTTTTTCTTTGCTGAAAAATCACATAAGTTAAATTTTATGATTATAACCAACATTTGTCATACAAAAAACTTTATTGCTAAATTTTGATATTCGTTTTTTGTTAAATCATTTTTTGACAGTGTTTAAATTTACCATATTAAAACTGCTTCATGGGTTTTGTTTAATGCTAATTCCGAATGTCATATCAAGGATAAATTTTTAATTTGCTGAATGAATCTGAATTCTGGATGCGAACGCAGAATTAGAATCGAGGATTTCGATTTGAATTCTTAATGTGAATCTTAAATCTGAACTCTGGATCGATTTTTTTTCGATGCAAAAATATACAGAATTCACATTTACAATTTACATACATTCATCTGAATCTGAATCCTGGATCTGAAATCTGGATCTAAACTCTTTATTTTAATTCTTAGTTGGAATGATTTTCTTTGAATCTTAATGTTGATTCTGAATGCTTATCCTGTACAGAACTCTGAATTCGAAAGCTTCCAAATGTATGTAGCTTTATAAAATCGGTTTTTATTAGTTTCGAATCGTCATTCCAAATAGAAATTCAACTGAAAAAGTGATTTTATTAAAAAATCAATGATGAATTCCATACTTTACTTATTCTCGTTAATGAATTCGTGACCCATTTTTTAACTCCTGAAAGTAGGCTCATTATTACATCCAAGAACATAGTTGCGATGCCGCGTTCTTTGAACAGAAGAAGGAACAAAAAAAAAAACCGCCTAAAAATTCAAAATTCTAGAGTGTCATGTCTTAATTCTGAAACTGAATTCTGAGTCCCAATTCCTAATCTTTAAAAATTGTTTAAGAATGTTTATTTGAATAAATTTACATAAATTATATACTTCAAATTAACCGAATGAGGTCAAATAAAATCTTCAAATTATTCAAAATGATTTTTAACCTATTTATTGGAATTTTCATTTAAATGACAAACAGAAATACAAAATGTTCACTAAATCCTGCTAAACCGTCATATCATATCTTATATAATTTGATGTCTGAATCTTAATTCTGAATGCAAAGGTAAAATTTTTATATGTATTCTGATTTTTAATTCTGAATGTCTAAGTCAGAACTCGGAATCTTTTTTTTTCGAAAATTAAAAAATGATCTTAAGGATTCATATTTAGATTTCATCTACATTCATCTCATTCTAATCTGAATCTGAATCCTGGAAATGAAATCTGAATTCGAATCTGATTCCTTAATCTAAATCTCAATTCTAAATCTAAATCCTTTTCTATGAATCTTAATGTTAATTCTGAATTTCAGGTCTGTACAGAAATCTAAATTGGAAAGCTTAATTTTTTAAAAAGGATTTATTAGTTTGAATCCTCACCTCATACTTAATAGTTATTCAGTTGTAGAATTCAATTCATAAAAATTTCAATGATGTATAATGCCGCTTTAAAAAAACGGTTAAAATTTCAATTTTTCTACTATCAGCACATTCTGAACCTTAATCCTGATTTGAAACTATTCTCAAACATAATTCTGTCTTACTTAAAAAAGTTTTAAAAAGCGAGTTTGCGTATATGAGATTTGATACTAAATCCAATCAAACCAAAACCCAACAACAACAACAACAACAACAACAACAACAACAACAACAACAACAACAACAACAAAAAGCGAGGCTCAGAAAAAATCTTCTAATCATTTCCCTTCTATGTATTTTTTCTGTGCGGATGCGCTGTTTTGCCGACACCCGGCTCTCTGAAGAGAAAGCTGCGGTTATGATTGACTTGCCCAAAGCCGCCATTTGCTGTATCGAAAAGCAATGAAAAAGGAGAAATAAAAAAAGAGCCAGAAAATATCGGCGGGACCGACAAACCGCAAACCGGCCAAGGCACCAGAAAGGTGCAACTGAGTTTTACCATCAACATATTTCAATCTGTTCAAGTTTGAGAGGCACAATTCTCGATGCTCACTAGTGGTCAAGGGGTTAGCTTCCTGAACTCTCATGATAGATGTCGTGGGATCGAATCTCTCGGCTGAGTGAAGAACTTTTTGACAAATTTTCGATCGCCTCTGTAATTAATTTAGCGATTGCTGGTTACTGCTGCTGAGCAAATGGCTACCTTTTTTGGAGCCAACGTAGGCAAGATATGTTCTATGGAATAGAAAATTTTTAAACAATTTTGTTTTTTTTTTTGGTTTTGAGATAGGTCCTACAGGAAAAAAAATCCAATTTTTTGATACTAAATTCATCAAAATCGTGAAACCTAGAATAGGAGTTAATGTGTTAAGAACGTTTTTATGGAACATACAAATTCCCGGACATCATCGTAACTCGTCGATTGGTACTATAAAGTGGGGTCTTGGACCCTTAATTAATGATATCCCCAACTGACCGTTCCCTATGCCTTTCTGTAAGAAAGCCAAAAAAGTAGGAGATGAAAATCATTAGATTTTCGGACCAAATTTGCTTGATGAAAAACTTGATCCTGAAGACGTGTTCGTACATTGATTTTTTCTATCGATGCTGGCGTTCGTAAATTAAACAAAGTGTATGCAAATTCATTGAAAGGTGATTTGACATCTGTCAAAATAATCGATGCATCACCCAAAAAATTAGTTTACGAACACGCCGTGAATAATGATTAGTAATATGAAATGTGGCTTTAAAAAAGACTGCTATATTAACTCAGATATCTCGTTTTTTTGGTTGCCACTGGTATGTTACATTGAAAAGCATAATACAAATGTTATAAATCTAACATTGATACCTCATTTTACTAAATTTAACACAACACTTCCCCTTACTCAAATACATGAAATAAGCAAAATTTTGTCTTTTGGGTTCTGAAACATAAAATGTCGAATTTTGACGTCTTTAATGTGTTAAAAATGTTAAACAATACTCCGAGGAGACAGAGAATTTTGTGCAGATTTTTTAGGTAAGATTGTTTCTTCAACAGAAAATATTTTGCATAAAGAATCAATTCAATTATGAAAATCGTGTGGATGGTTTTTAAAATAACATTTGGCTTTTTCAGATAAAACAAAAAACTTAAATTCTACCTTTTAATTGTAATTTTCAGCTAAACTGGTGAACTTCAGCTACACAATAATTTTGATTGAAAATTAGGAATCGGGAAATTGAATTGACAAGCAATCTTTACACATTTAGCACCGCAAAGAAATCTATGACGAGAAACACCAAAATTTAGCATTCTATATTTCAAAAACCGCTGGATTAAATTTTCAAATTTTAACATTTTTAAGTTACAGCAATTTTCGTCTTCAATTTTGTCGAAAAAAAATTTTGCAATTAAATTCATTTCATTCGAGCTTAACTTCAAAGTGTAAAAAGCACACTGTTGCAAGTGAAAAAAACGAGATATCTCGTATTAAGTCCGCCATGTGTTAAATTCATGTTCTATGGAATTCCTCAACAATTTATGTTGAATGTAAAATTTATTCACCAACTATTTTTTTTCTGAATTTTGAATCTGCATTCCGAATCTGAATTCTGAATCTGGATTCAAAAATTGCGCTTTGAATCTGTATCCGGATTTCCATACGATTTGGATTGCCATTTCCAAGCTTTAAATGTTTAAATTTTGTGTGTGTTTAAGAACTTCGAATTTGAATGTTAAACAAAATTTATCTTCTTTCATATTCGGAAAACTATTATCAAAATATTGAAAATGCATATTATCTCGAAAAGTATGATAAAAATTTGATGTGAAATGCTAAATTGAATTTGATCCAGGATTTCAAAGCAGCTTTTATTCCTAACTTCTTATGATTATCGAACTGAAAATTTAATTCTGAACTGGATACAGAATCCAAAAAACGAAAACAGGAATTCAATTTTGTTTATGGGAATTATCGAATCAGAACCTACGAAACGGGTTTAATTTAATTAAAAATTTAATATTCAGACCTGAATTAATGTGAACCAATGTGAACATGTTGAAAAAATGTAGCAGAATTTTGGACTTGGGATGGATTTTTGAGGTCTTGGCATTAGTTTTTAGTCAAGATTGTTAATCTTGATTCACCTTACTCTATTATCATTATTTTGTTCTGAATTTCTAATTTGGAGTGATGAGTAGAATACCTTGCATGCTTTTTTGGATCCTCATGGGGGGGGGCTTTAACCCCCAAAACCCCCTCCCGTTCCTACGGTTACGATGTGAGGGATTGATAAAATCACCTATTCTCAACCTTTTTATGATTTTTTTATTTAAAATTTTTTAACAGTTTGAAATGATGCATAACACAATACAATTTTCAATTTTTTCATGCATAAACTGTTGATAATTTGTTACATTATGAAACAAGAAATAAAAACTCCTCAAGTTGAAAACTTTCTTGTTTCTATATTTCGACA
Organism: Uranotaenia lowii; assembly: GCF_029784155.1. NCBI lineage: Eukaryota > Metazoa > Arthropoda > Insecta > Diptera > Culicidae > Uranotaenia > Uranotaenia lowii. The sequence continues at coordinate 403,657,491 of NC_073692.1, read as the reverse complement.
TTTCCATAACCAAAAGTTTAACTAAATGTGAAATGTGCAAACTTAATCCTGTACTTTTCTTTTAATTGCATTCAATTCCTTACCTATTTTTTTAAAAAAATTAGGATCCTTTAAAATTAAAAGCAAATGAATGACTACTAGGGGAGATGAGGGCATAACGAGCACCCGAGGCATAATGAGAACTACGCTTTTCTACGAAAGTGCGTATTTTCTTAAATAAATTTTCATGAGGATTTGTTTCGTACTTCCTATAGTATTAATTTTTCACAAAAAAAGGAATCTCCTTATCATCTTTACAGAGATATTTAAAAAAAACTAGCTTGGTTCTCAAGTTACGAAAATATTATAATTTTTGAGCACCACGAAATAAGCTCTTATGATCTTAAAATAACCTTGATCTATAATGTACGCACTGCAACATGATCTACACATTGTTTCTCAATTTTTACCATCATAAAATTTTTGATTTTTCACTTTCATCAATTTTAAAACAAGTTTTTACTTAAATTTGTTGACTAGGGGCATATAGAGCACCATATTATCGAGGCATAATGAGCATTTTCTGTCGTAGAATCTAGCAGCGAATTAAAATTGATTTATAGCGCCACACCTTGACTAGTTTTCATCCGACAATTTAGCCTATTGGTAAGGTGTCGGAGAGGTAATCAAAAGACTAGAGTTAGATTTCTGTTCGAGGTGATTTTTTTCCATTCACAATACATGATCGATTTTTTTATTGTTACATTATACGGCTAGTAGCATCATCCTCCGAACAAAGCACTTAATGTATGAGCGTGCGTGAATTGTTTGTATTCTACAAACAGACCTAGATTATTTTGTTATTGCTTTGTTTGATGAATCTACGACTCACCTGACTTCATCGATTGAATTCGCTGCTAGATTCCCCGGCAAAAACGCACATCTTGCTCTGATTAATGGTGCTCATACTGCCTCAGGGGGGGTTCTCATTATGCCTCCACAGTGGCTGGTTTTCAGCTTTTGGCAAAATTTTTTAAAATGCATTTTTTAACGTTTTCATCTAGTTTTTCACGTCTCAGCCCGTTAGGGAATAGGCTTTTCAAGTGTCTGAACACGAAACAATAATGTAACCTTCATATTATAGCTATTTTCTATGGTTAAATAACCGTTTTCCTTAAGGTGGCCATTATGCCCCCATCTCCCCTATATTTATTTTAATTTTTGAAGCATACTTGCTTTTAATCATGTTTATATTTTTTTCATTGCGATTATTTTTGGCATTTTTGTCCCTTTTGTTGCTTTTGTCATTTGTATCATCTTTTTGCTGTTTCTATCTCATAGTCAGAGCATACATGCAGTGTAGTCTTTCAAACTTCCCATAAATTCTAGATCCTTGAAAGATTATGAAATCAATTATATTGCAGCTATAAGCATTAATCGACTGAAAAAGTCCTCATGCATATAGCCTGAAAATTCTAATTTATTAATGCACCCATTAAGTAGATATCTCATCGAGTTTCCTCAAGACGAACGAACAAAAGCGACAAAGTCATTCATAACATAACTCTGAGCCCATTGAGTCGTTTATTGAAAATCTTTCCGAACGCAGCTGGATAGTGGCCACAAAAAATCGCATTGAGACCCTAAATTGACACCATAAAAATCGCGCGCGTAAACAAATTATCTTACTTAAATGAAGTGCACCCCACACAGCATAGTGTTTTTGAGACCTTCCTCAATAAAACGCATTGGTGGTAATTTTTCACGGGATCTTAAGCTGCCTTGCTCCTTGCTTCTTTCCTCTGGCTTCCTCTTATCGTGTGTCAATTTCGTTCTGAAGGTGTCGTAAAAATTTAACGACACTACCAGATTGACCCTGATGGGGCATATTTAGTGAGACTCCCGGTAGGGTTTTAGCATCGAGCAATTATGGCGAACGCTTTGGGGTCGTAATTTAAGTTTCAATGTTCAACTTATGTCTTCGGTAATGTTCATTGATGGTTTTAAGCAGCAGCAACAGTGCTGTGAAGTTTATCGAGTGCTGGTGTAGATCCTGGCATGATTCGTCCAGTGATAAGCAGTTTATTAATTTTTAAACGATCAATAATTGAGTAGGTTGAATTATAAATTAGTGTTTCCTGTGTACATTGTGATTTTTTTATGAAATATTTGTATAATCTATTCATATTTAAGAAAATATCCTATTGTTAAGAAAACAGCGAAGAAACTTTGGAAATTTGGAATGTTTTTCTCCATCAACTTATCATTTTACGTTTTCAGGAATGAACCCGTATATTGAAAAATATAAGTATCAATTTCAATTTCAGCAGAAACCCATTAGAGATTCAATTGCTTGAGATGCATCAAACGAACCCAAAATCGATTAGAGCTCGATATTGAGGATCCTTCCCCTATCAAAGGGCCTTCATCATTCAGCGGTGATCCATCTTGGGGTCCTTCAGCTGAGCCAGCTCAAATTTCCTCATTAAAATTTATGAACCGCAAGCGAGTAAGCAACCCAGCTAGCCAGTCAGCCAGTCATCGGAAGGAAGCCCAAAAACTCATTAAGTTTTGGAATTTGATCGGCCGGAAGAATCTCTCTAACGCTCCCTTGCTTGACAGGCTGTCGTCAACGGACGCAACGGGGAGGGTTTTCATTGATAGTTTCTAGGTATGCATACACCGTCTTTATTAATCGAGCTTCAGTGATTTTACTTCAGGAAGTAATTTTAGTTTTCATTGAAAAGGGCTGAACTTTGTATAAAGAATGATTGGTTTTAAATAAAAATTTGAACTAACCAGTCTTGACTCAAGACAAAAAAAAAACTTAAATTTTATTTTTAGCTGAAAACTCAGTGGTAAACAAAATTGTAAATCCAAGTTTAAGTCAAAATTCAGTTCCAGAATTCACTATCAAAATATCACAGAGAAATGCAACAAAAAAAATATTACAAAAAATGACAAAAAATGACAAAAAATGACAAAAAATGACAAAAAATGACAAAAAATGACAAAAAATGACAAAAAATGACAAAAATGACAAAAATGACAAAAATGACAAAAATGACAAAAATGACAAGAATGACAAAAATGACAAAAATGACAAAAATGACAAAAATGACAAAAATGACAAAAATGACAAAAATGACAAAAATGACAAAAATGACAAAAATGACAAAAATGACAAAAATGACAAAAATGACAAAAATGACAAAAATGACAAAAATGACAAAAATGACAAAAATGACAAAAATGACAAAAATAACAAAAATGACAAAAATGACAAAAATGACAAAAATGACAAAAATGACAAAAATGACAAAAATGACAAAAATGACATAAATGACCAAAATGACATAAATGACCAAAAATGACAAAATGACAAAAATGACAAAAATGACAAAAATGACAAAAATGACAAAAATGACAAAAATGACAAAAATGACAAAAATGACAAAAATGACAAAAATGACAAAAATGACAAAAATGACAAAAATGACAAAAATGACAAAAATGACAAAAATGACAAAAATGACAAAAATGACAAAAATGACAAAAATGACAAAAATGACAAAAATGACAAAAATGACAAAAATGACAAAAATGACAAAAATGACAAAAATGACAAAAATGATAAAAATGACAAAAATGACAAAAATGACAAAAATGACAAAAATGACAAAAATGACAAAAATGACAAAAATTACAAAAATGACAAAAATGACAAAAATGACAAAAATGTCAAAAATGACAAAAATGACAAAAATGACAAAAATGACAAAAATGACAAAAATGACAAAAATGACAAAAATGACAAAAATGACAAAAATGACAAAAATGACAAAAATGACAAAAATGACAAAAATGACAAAAATGAAAAAAATGACAAAAATGACAAAAATGACAAAAATGACAAAAATGACAAAAATGACAAAAATGACAAAAATGACAAAAATGACAAAAATGACAAAAATGACAAAAATGACAAAAATGACAAAAATGACAAAAATGACAAAAATGACAAAAATGACAAAAATGACAAAAATGACAAAAATGACAAAAATGACAAAAATGACAAAAATGACAAAAATGACAAAAATGACAAAAATGACAAAAATGATAAAAATGACAAAAATGACAAAAATGACAAAAATGACAAAAATGACAAAAATGACAAAAATGACAAAAATTACAAAAATGACAAAAATGACAAAAATGACAAAAATGTCAAAAATGACAAAAATGACAAAAATGACAAAAATGACAAAAATGACAAAAATGACAAAAATGACAAAAATGACAAAAATGACAAAAATGACAAAAATGACAAAAATGACAAAAATGACAAAAATGACAAAAATGACAAAAATGAAAAAAATGACAAAAATGACAAAAATGACAAAAATGACAAAAATGACAAAAATGACAAAAATGACAAAAATGACAAAAATGACAAAAATGACAAAAATGACAAAAATGACAAAAATGACAAAAATGACAAAAATGACAAAAATGACAAAAATGACAAAAATGACAAAAATGACAAAAATGACACAAATGACAAAAATGACAAAAATGACTCAAATGACAAAAATGACAAAAATGACAAAAATGACAAAAATGACAAAAATGACAAAAATGACAAAAATGACAAAAATGACAAAAATGACAAAAATGACAAAAATGACAAAAATGACAAAAATGACAAAAATGACAAAAATGACAAAAATGACAAAAATGACAAAAATGACAAAAATGACAAAAATGACAAAAATGACAAAAATGACAAAAATGACAAAAATGACAAAAATGACAAAAATGACAAAAATGACAAAAATGACAAAAATGACAAAAATGACAAAAATGACAAAAATGACAAAAATGACAAAAATGACAAAAATGACAAAAATGACAAAAATGACAAAAATGACAAAAATGACAAAAATGACAAAAATGACAAAAATGACAAAAATGACAAAAATGACAAAAATGACAAAAATGACAAAAATGACAAAAATGACAAAAATGACAAAAATGACAAAAATGACAAAAATGACAAAAATGACAAAAATGACAAAAATGACAAAAATGACAAAAATGACAAAAATGACAAAAATGACAAAAATGACAAAAATGACAAAAATGACAAAAATGACAAAAATGACAAAAATGACAAAAATGATAAAAATGACAAAAATGACAAAAATGACAAAAATGACAAAAATGACAAAAATGACAAAAATGACAAAAATTACAAAAATGACAAAAATGACAAAAATGACAAAAATGTCAAAAATGACAAAAATGACAAAAATGACAAAAATGACAAAAATGACAAAAATGACAAAAATGACAAAAATGACAAAAATGACAAAAATGACAAAAATGACAAAAATGACAAAAATGACAAAAATGACAAAAATGACAAAAATGACAAAAATGACAAAAATGACAAAAATGACAAAAATGACAAAAATGACAAAAATGACAAAAATGACAAAAATGACAAAAATGACAAAAATGACAAAAATGACAAAAATGACAAAAATGACAAAAATGACAAAAATGACAAAAATGATAAAAATGACAAAAATGACAAAAATGACAAAAATGACAAAAATGACAAAAATGACAAAAATGACAAAAATTACAAAAATGACAAAAATGACAAAAATGTCAAAAATGACAAAAATGACAAAAATGACAAAAATGACAAAAATGACAAAAATGACAAAAATGACAAAAATGACAAAAATGACAAAAATGACAAAAATGACAAAAATGACAAAAATGACAAAAATGACAAAAATGACAAAAATGAAAAAAATGACAAAAATGACAAAAATGACAAAAATGACAAAAATGACAAAAATGACAAAAATGACAAAAATGACAAAAATGACAAAAATGACAAAAATGACAAAAATGACAAAAATGACAAAAATGACAAAAATGACAAAAATGACAAAAATGACAAAAATGACAAAAATGACAAAAATGACACAAATGACAAAAATGACAAAAATGACTCAAATGACAAAAATGACAAAAATGACAAAAATGACAAAAATGACAAAAATGACAAAAATGACAAAAATGACAAAAATGACAAAAATGACAAAAATGACAAAAATGACAAAAATGACAAAAATGACAAAAATGACAAAAATGACAAAAATGACAAAAATGACAAAAATGACAAAAATGACAAAAATGACAAAAATGACAAAAATGACAAAAATGACAAAAATGACAAAAATGACAAAAATGACAAAAATGACAAAAATGACAAAAATGACAAAAATGACAAAAATGACAAAAATGACAAAAATGACAAAAATGACAAAAATGACAAAAATGACAAAAATGACAAAAATGACAAAAATGACAAAAATGACAAAAATGACAAAAATGACAAAAATGACAAAAATGACAAAAATGACAAAAATGACAAAAATGACAAAAATGACAAAAATGACAAAAATGACAAAAATGACAAAAATGACAAAAATGACAAAAATGACAAAAATGACAAAAATGACAAAAATAACAAAAATGACAAAAATGACAAAAATGACAAAAATGACAAAAATGACAAAAATGACAAAAATGACAAAAATGACATAAATGACCAAAATGACATAAATGACCAAAAATGACAAAATGACAAAAATGACAAAAATGACAAAAATGACAAAAATGACAAAAATGACAAAAATGACAAAAATGACAAAAATGACAAAAATGACAAAAATGACAAAAATGACAAAAATGACAAAAATGACAAAAATGACAAAAATGACAAAAATGACAAAAATGACAAAAATGACAAAAATGACAAAAATGACAAAAATGACAAAAATGACAAAAATGACAAAAATGACAAAAATGACAAAAATGACAAAAATGATAAAAATGACAAAAATGACAAAAATGACAAAAATGACAAAAATGACAAAAATGACAAAAATGACAAAAATTACAAAAATGACAAAAATGACAAAAATGACAAAAATGTCAAAAATGACAAAAATGACAAAAATGACAAAAATGACAAAAATGACAAAAATGACAAAAATGACAAAAATGACAAAAATGACAAAAATGACAAAAATGACAAAAATGACAAAAATGACAAAAATGACAAAAATGACAAAAATGAAAAAAATGACAAAAATGACAAAAATGACAAAAATGACAAAAATGACAAAAATGACAAAAATGACAAAAATGACAAAAATGACAAAAATGACAAAAATGACAAAAATGACAAAAATGACAAAAATGACAAAAATGACAAAAATGACAAAAATGACAAAAATGACAAAAATGACAAAAATGACACAAATGACAAAAATGACAAAAATGACTCAAATGACAAAAATGACAAAAATGACAAAAATGACAAAAATGACAAAAATGACAAAAATGACAAAAATGACAAAAATGACAAAAATGACAAAAATGACAAAAATGACAAAAATGACAAAAATGACAAAAATGACAAAAATGACAAAAATGACAAAAATGACAAAAATGACAAAAATGACAAAAATGACAAAAATGACAAAAATGACAAAAATGACAAAAATGACAAAAATGACAAAAATGACAAAAATGACAAAAATGACAAAAATGACAAAAATGACAAAAATGACAAAAATGACAAAAATGACAAAAATGACAAAAATGACAAAAATGACAAAAATGACAAAAATGACAAAAATGACAAAAATGACAAAAATGACAAAAATGACAAAAATGACAAAAATGACAAAAATGACAAAAATGACAAAAATGACAAAAATGACAAAAATGACAAAAATGACAAAAATGACAAAAATGACAAAAATGACAAAAATGACAAAAATGACAAAAATGACAAAAATGACAAAAATGACAAAAATGACAAAAATGACAAAAATGACAAAAATGACAAAAATGACAAAAATGACAAAAATGACAAAAATGACAAAAATGACAAAAATGACAAAAATGACAAAAATGACAAAAATGACAAAAATGACAAAAATGACAAAAATGACAAAAATGACAAAAATGACAAAAATGACAAAAATGACAAAAATGACAAAAATGACAAAAATGACAAAAATGACAAAAATGACAAAAATGACAAAAATGACAAAAATGACAAAAATGACAAAAATGACAAAAATGACAAAAATGACAAAAATGACAAAAATGACAAAAATGACAAAAATGACAAAAATGACAAAAATGACAAAAATGACAAAAATGACAAAAATGACAAAAATGACAAAAATGACAAAAATGAAAAAAATGACAAAAATGACAAAAATGACAAAAATGACAAAAATGACAAAAATGACAAAAATGACAAAAATGACAAAAATGACAAAAATGACAAAAATGACAAAAATGACAAAAATGACAAAAATGACAAAAATGACAAAAATGACAAAAATGACAAAAATGACAAAAATGACAAAAATGACAAAAATGACAAAAATGACAAAAATGACAAAAATGACAAAAATGACAAAAATGACAAAAATGACAAAAATGACAAAAATGACAAAAATGACAAAAATGACAAAAAAGACAAAAATGACAAAAATGACAAAAATGAAAAAAATGACAAAAATGACAAAAATAACAAAAATGACAAAAATGACAAAAATGACAAAATGACAAAATGACAAAAATGACAAAAACGACAAAAATTACAAAAATGACAAAAAATGACAAAAGTGACAACAATGACAAAAATGACAAAAATGACAAAAATGACAAAAATTAAACAAAAAATAATTTACAAAATTAACAAAACAAACAGAATTTACAATATTTACAATATTAACAAAAATATAAAATTTTCAAAATTTACAAAATTTTCAAGATTAACAAAATTTTCACAATTTACAAAATTTACAAAATTTACAAAATTTACAAAATTTACAAAATTTACAAAATTTACAAAATTTACAAAATTTACAAAATTTACAAAGTTTACAAAATTAACAAAATTTACAAAATTTACAAAATTTACAAAATTTACAAAATTTACAAAATTTACAAAATTTACAAAATTTACAAAATTTACAAAATTTACAAAATTTACAAAATTTACAAAATTTACAAAATTTACAAAATTTACAAAATTTACAAAATTTACAAAGTTTACAAAATTTACAAAATTTACAAAATTTACAAAATTTACAAAATTTACAAAATTTACAAAATTTACAAAATTTACCAAATTTACAAAATTTACAAAATTTACAAAATTTACAAAATTTACAAAATTTACAAAATTTACAAAATTTACAAAATTTACAAAATTTACAAAATTTACAAAATTTACAAAATTTACAAAATTTACAAAATTTACAAAATTTACAAAATTTACAAAATTTACAAAATTTACAAAATTTACAAAATTTACAAAATTAATAAAATTTACAAAATTTACAAAATTTACAAAATTTACAAAATTTACAATATTTACAAAATTTACAAAATTTACAAAATTTACAAAATTTACAAAATTTACAAAATTTACAAAATTTACAAAATTTACAAAATTTACAAAATTTACAAAATTTACAAAATTTACAAAATTTACAAAATTTACAAAATTTACAAAATTTACAAAATTTACAAAATTTACAAAATTTACAAAATTTACAAAATTTACAAAATTTACAGAATTTACAAAATTAACAAAATTAACAAAATTTACAAAATTTACAAAATTTACAAAATTTACAAAATTTACAAAATTTACAAAATTTACAAAATTTACAAAATTTACAAAATTTACAAAATTTACAAAATTTACAAAATTTACAAAATTTACAAAATTTACAAAATTTACAAAATTTACAAAATTTACAAAATTTACAAAATTTACAAAATTTACAAAATTTACAAAATTTACAAAATTTACAAAATTTACAAAATTTACAAAATTTACAAAATTTACAAAATTTACAAAATTTACAAAATTTACAAAATTTACAAAATTTACAAAATTTACAAAATTTACAAAATTTACAAAATTTACAAAATTTACAAAATTTACAAAATTTACAAAATTTACAAAATTTACAAAATTTACAAAATTTACAAAATTTACAAAATTTACAAAATTTACAAAATTTACAAAATTTACAAAATTTACAAAATTTACAAAATTTACAAAATTTACAAAATATACAAAATTTACAAAATTTACAAAATTTACAAAATTTACAAAATTTACAAAATTTACAAAATTTACAAAATTTACAAAATTTACAAAATTTACAAAATTTACAAAATTTACAAAATTTACAAAATTTACAAAATTTACAAAATTTACAAAATTTACAAAATTTACAAAATTTACAAAATTTACAAAATTTACAAAATTTACAAAATTTACAAAATTTACAAAATTTACAAAATTTACAAAATTTACAAAATTTACAAAATTTACAAAATTTACAAAATTTACAAAATTTACAAAATTTACAAAATTTACAAAATTTACAAAATTTACAAAATTTACAAAATTTACAAAATTTACAAAATTTACAAAATTTACAAAATTTACAAAATTTACAAAATTTACAAAATTTACAAATTTTTTTTTTTTTTTTTTTTTTTTGTTTATTAAGGACCTTTTTTTACATTCAGGTCCATCAATCCATTTTGTAATTACAAAGTTGTTTTAGATTCTATCGTACAGCTGAATTGTTTTAAGGAACTCTAACACTTTCTTTGCTTTTTCTTTATCGTCTGCTAACGCTTCTCTGATGTTTCCCGGAACACCATGAATGTGCCGGTCCGCGTCTAACTGGGCACAAGTTGCAATAATATGTTTGACTGTCATTGGTTCGTTGCATCTCGGACACCGTGGGTGATCAGTTCTGTCCATCAGGTACGCATGCGTTAATAGAGTGTGTCCTATCCGGAGACGTGCTAGAATAACATCATCCTTTCTATTTCCGGTAAATGCTGCTTTGAAAGGTAGAACCGTGTTTTTAACTTCACGTAGTTTGTTGTTAAGGTTTGCGTGCCAATGCATTTGCCATTTGTTTATGGTTGTCGATTTTATAATTTTTCGGGTTTCTTTAAAATCAATAATTTGCTGATCATCCTGTGGGAGCTCTAAAGATTTTTTCGCCTCATGGTCAGCCATTTCGTTTCCAGAGATTCCAATATGGGCAGGGACCCAGCAAAAGATTACTTCTGCTCCCATTGCAACAATCTGGTAATGTAAATTTTGTATGTTGTCTTTCCACCGGGAGTTGATCTTGCACTTTTCCAAGTTCGTCACCACACTCATAGAGTCTGTGCATATTAGATAGGCTCGAGCAAGTCTTTGGTCCACTATCCATGAGAGTGCTTGTTTTACGGCTTCAGTTTCAGCTGCGTAGATGCTGCAAATGTCGTTAAGCCGCTTTTGGAACCTAAAATCTTCGCTGACGATACCGTATCCACATTTTGAACCCTGTTTGGATCCATCTGTATATACTGTTCTATAAATGCCATATTTCGTTTGCCGGAGTTCATTGAACACGTGTTTAAGGTCCATGGACGTTGCCCCTTGGGATAGTTCACTATGAAGAGTTTTATCTACCTGCAGTTTAACTCGTAACCATGGTGGGCATGTTGGAGTTTTGAAGACAACTGTTCTCGGAAAGTATAATTCTAGATCGGACATCATCTCTTGGCCTCTGATTAGGGAAGAATTTGGTTGATTTCTAGGTCGTTCACCGTATCTTTCATCTGAGCTTGAATCATTGTCACTGTTGCTGCTAATACTGCTAGGATTACTCATGCTATCGTTTATTGCAATAACGCCAGGATCAATGTTATGCTCTATGTTGCTGACAGCTGTGGATCGAACTGTGTACTGCATGGTTCGCTGGTCTATTAGGGTTTTCAGGCTTGGGATTCCAGTCTCTGCTTGGAGGCTTAGTACAGGACTTGTTCGAAACGCACCAACGATTGCTCGTAATCCTGCATTGTGCACCGTTTCTAAAGACTTAAGAGCTTTACTGTCCATACCCGATAGTATTGGAGCTGCATATAGTAGTTTTTCTATGATAGTTGAGCGGTAAAGTTTGATCAGGGTATTCCGGTCTCCTCCCCAAGACCTAGCAGCTATGCTGCGAAGAAAATTAACTCTCTGCTGACAAGCTGCTCTTACTTCTTCGGCATGGGCCCTAAATTTCAGATGCTGGTCGAAAATGACTCCTAAGCATTTGTAGCTCTCCCTACGAGGCACGCTTATTCCATTAATTTTCAGTGTGTTCAGATTTTTCGGTTTTCTTTGATGTGGTTTACGAAATACTACGGTTGCACTCTTTTCGGCTGATATGCTAAATCCTGTTTTAGCTTCCCAGTTTTCAAGTTGATTGAAGGCTAACTGAAGCTTACCTTCTGTATTTTTGGCATCACAACCGGTTGTTATTAATATAACGTCATCAGCATATATCAGGCACTTAACATTGGAAGGAAGGTAAGTGGTGAGTGTGTTTATGGCTACCAGGAACATTGTCACACTGAGCACCGAGCCTTGGCACAGACCGGTTTCCATTTGCTTGTCTCCTGAAGTTTTCCCGTTTATCATAACTTGGAACGATCTTGTTCGAAGCATTTCTTCTAGAAATCGCAGCATTTTCCCACCGATGTTGTAGTGCGCCAACTGATTTAAGCATAGTCTGCGCCACGTTGTGTCGTACGCTTTGCGTATATCCATGAAAGCAACTTGGACTATTTCGTTTTTGTTGAACGCCTCGCGAATTATCTCTTCGAGTGTACAGAGGTGATCAACAGTGCTCCTTCCTTTCCGGAACGCATATTGTTGATTGTAAAGCAGGTTTCTTGTTTCAAGGATGTGCACGAGACGATTATTGATCATTCTTTCAAATACTTTACTCAAGCAACTGTTGAGATAGATGGGTCGGTAGTTTTTAGGATCAGATCGTTGGCCTTTTCCCTTATATATGGGTATAACTAGAGATCTTGCCCATTCTGATGGGTAAACAGATTGTTCCCAGAGTCGATTATATGTTTCTAGAAGAATAATTTTTCCATCCAGAGGGAGGTGTGTAATCATTGGGTATACAATGTTATCTGGTCCAGGTGAAGATCCTTTAAGTCCCTCTAGCGCTTCGTTGAGCTCATATAAACTGAATTCTCGATTATGTGGGCCTGTGTCTATAGGTATTCTTAACATTTCGGATTCCACTAACTGCTTATAGTTCAAGAAAGACTCTTCATATGCACAATTGCTAGCCACTTTTTGAAACGCATCTCCAAGTAGTTCGCACATATCTTCTGGATTTGTTGCTGTTTTCCCTTGAAATATGATAGAACTGATTTGGGTTCCACGTCTTTTTCCTTGGATTTTTCGATAGTTTTCCCACATTTCCGTTAAAGGAGTCTGTGCCGAGAAGCTTTCTGCAAGTAACCTCCAACTTTCCTTTTTTGCTGACGAGATGGCTTTCTTGGCTGTGTCATTTGCGTTACGAAACACCTCTTTGAGTTGTTCTGGGTTAGACCTGTTTGCTTTCAGTTGTCTTAATGCTTTCCTTCTATTTTTTACTAGTGTTGCTATTTCTGGGTTCCACCACGGTACACATTTTATCCCGAGAAAACCTTTCGTTTTCGGGATGGCAAGGGTAGCTGCTTTCAGCAGGGAGTCACAAAAATTTTTCATCTGCCGTTCAACATTATCGTCTCTAACGAAATTGAGCGCTCCTTGGTATTGGTCCCAATTGGCGTCGTCGATTTTCCATCTGGGTCGACTGTTGTGTGGTAGGTCACAGGGACCAGGGAAGCTAATGCTTAACGGTATGTGATCACTACTGTAGGTGTCGGGTAAAACGCCCCATTCTAACAGTCCAGCCAAGTCGTCTGAACATATAGCTAGATCTATGCATGAGAAACTTTGGTGCCGTTGGTTCACGTAGGTTGGTTCTCCGTTGTTCAGCACGACCATACCGTTTTCCTCAACGAGCTCAGCTATCATCCTGCCTCGGTCGCTAGCATGGTCCGAACCCCATAATGGGTGGTGCGCATTGAAGTCTCCGACGAGAAGGATGGGCATCGGAATTTGGTTGATTAGGTTTGTAAGTTGTGTGATGTCAACATTTTCATTTGGTGGTAAATAGATATTTAACACATTAACGTTAAATGGAGTCCCAATTTTGATAGCTACAGCTTCGAACGATGTATCCAGATCTAATTCCTGGCTATCTAAACTCTCCTTTACTGCGACAACAACCCCACCAGAAGCTCGATTTCCCGTTTGGCGTGGTCTATGATATACTTTATACCCATTTATGCGTGGGTGGTATTTCTGGTGGCACATGGACTCTTGTAAGCAGATGATCTTTGGTTGGTGCTCTTGGATCAGTATGTCCAATTCGGCTTTTTTGGGTCTTAACCCTTGAATATTCCACGAAATAATACATTTAGGGCTAGTAGATCCGATCGTTCCGTTAGAATTTTCCATTGAGTCGCGTGGGTTGATATCGTCAGTTCCAGTCTCGTTATTCGTATGTCCATTGTCAAGTCCATTTTCGTTTGCAGTTTCGTTCACAGTAGGATTACTTTCTGTCTGGCTGGCCATTTTTGTTTTTTGCTGGCCGTCCTCTGCGTTTTACGACAGTTTCTGGCTGATCTTGGCTCTCATTTTTTTTGTCGGACTCGAGTGATAGTGGAAGCGAGTTTTGTGAGCTTAATTTTTGCTTTTTAAGCAATGGCGTATCTTTAGCTGGAGATGTTTTTGCTCGTACTGAAGATGACGTTTGCGTGTCCTCGAAATCCATCTCATTTTCGGATTCGCTTACGGAAATCTCTAAGTTACCTTCCACTGTCTTTAACTTGGCTTTGAGCAGGTAAAATTCTTCAGCGATTTTGCGAAGGTTTTGTATTTCCTTTTTTAGATTTTCGATCTCTTCTTTATTACTCTCTTGAGGAATTTTTGCTTTGAGAACTGCGTTTTCTTGCATAAGTTTAGCAATTTGCAAATCTTTTTCTTGATCCCTCCGAGTTTGGTCTATACGTTGCTGGGCTTCACATACATTCGCGAAGGAAGATTCGGAGTATTTCCTGGCATAATCTTTCCTTGCTTCGCCAAACGTTATTCCGTTGTCAACCTTAATTTTAATTATCGCTTCCTCTTTTTGATAGAGAGGACATTTTCGCGAGATCGGAGAATGGATGCCTTTGCAATTTTTGCAGAATGGTTCTTCCTTGCACTGTTCTTCATCTTCAAGTTCGTGGGCTCTAGAGCAGTTGCGGCATATCGCGTCGTTGCTACATTTGTCCTTTGTGTGTCCGTAAGTACAGCATTGGTAGCAGACTAAAGGTGACGGATAGAACAGGCGAGTTCTACAGTTTATTAAACCGACTCTGATTTCCTTAGGAATGACTGTGCCGGAAATTGTCAATACAATAGATGGAGTGTTAATTCTTTTGCTGTTTTCGGTGCGCATTATCCGACGAGCCTTTATAACTCCCTGGGCTGAAAGTTCTGTTACTAGGTCTTCTTCAGCGATATCAATAGCTTCCTTGCAACTAACAACACATCGACTTACATTGAGAACGGGGTGCGGAATTATTTGCACTTTTGTACCGTCAATTAGCTCTTTCATCTGAATTAGTTTGCCTGCTAGCTTGGAGCTACGAGTTTTAATGACATACTTGGATCCATTATTCTCGGTGTATGCTGCTTCGACTTTGCCAATGGATTGATCGATAGATTTGCTTATAACAAATGGGTTTTTTGGCAGTGGATTTTTTTCATCAGCTGGGCTTAGCGATAAAATAATAAGTTTTCCAAATGTGCCTAATTTGTCCATAAACTCAGGAAGGGTTCTATCATTTTTGTCGGGAGGATCGTCGGTTCTAGCTACCCCCGTAGGGGTGCTAGGTGCAGCCATGCTGGCTGCTGAGCTTGTTAATGCTTCCTATAAAGCTTCAGCACCGATTTTTTTTTTTCTCGAGACGGAACCAAAAATACAATGCGTTCACACCGGAGTGAGTAACGTCTACCCTTTAACCTGTAGTATCTTCAGTTCACCCAAGGGTTGAAGGTCCAGGTGACCGGATATGCGTTTCCGCCTAGACGGGTAACGACTACGCTTTTACCTTTCTAGCTACTTTGGCCAAGCGTTAAAGGTACGACCGAAAGTAGGGACGTTTTGCCCTTTTCCCAACGAGACTTACCCAATACGTCCAAAAGGTGCAAGTAAGCTCGGGATATCAACACAGGGACGTGCGTTTTCGAAAGCGCCTTAAGGTATACTATTAACCTTATATGATGTAGCCTCCAACGTTTTACACCAGGTGTCTCAACGAAGGCAAAGAGACGCTGTTGCCGATGGAGCTTTTTCGATCGCAACTAGATGGCTAACGTTAAAGCCAAGCAAGCTTCACTTGCACGCGATGTTGCATGTAGCTGCTGTCTAGTTGGCTTGTGGTCGGCTTTGCAAACAAAACAATACACCAGATTCCACCAGCTAACCGAATAAATTGTTCTTTAAATCGTCCTTCACTACAAACTTTGTCGAACGTTCACTTTGATCTGACACTATGTGTCCCGTAGATGATACTCTTGGTATAGTCACTTCTAACGCAACTGGTTTTCACCCGAATTTTACGATTAAAGCGCGGACCGATATCACTATGATAGTTTCATTACCATAGATACGAAACAGATGAATGGGTTACAAAATTTACAAAATTTACAAAATTTACAAAATTTACAAAATTTACAAAATTTACAAAATTTACAAAATTTACAAAATTTACAAAATTTACAAAATTTACAAAATTTACAAAATTTACAAACTTTACAAAATTTACAAAATTTACAAAATTTACAAAATTTACAAAATTTACAAAATTTACAAAATTTACAAAATTTACAAAATTTACAAAATTTACAAAATTTACAAAATTTACAAAATTTACAAAATTTACAAAATTTACAAAATTTACAAAATTTACAAAATTTACAAAATTTACAAAATTTACAAAATTTACAAAATTTACAAAATTTACAAAATTTACAAAATTTACAAAATTTACAAAATTTACAAAATTTACAAAATTTACAAAATTTACAAAATTTACAAAATTTACAAAATTTACAGAATTTACAAAATTAACAAAATTTACAAAATTTACAAAATTTACAAAATTTACAAAATTTACAAAATTTACAAAATTTACAAAATTTACAAAATTTACAAAATTTACAAAATTTACAAAATTTACAAAATTTACAAAATATACAAAATTTACATAATTTACAAAATTTACAAAATTTACAAAATTTACAAAATTTACAAAATTTACAAAATTTACAAAATTTACAAAATTTACAAAATTTACAAAATTTACAAAATTTACAAAATTTACAAAATTTACAAAATTTACAAAATTTACAAAATTTACAAAATTTACAAAATTTACAAAATTTACAAAATTTACAAAATTTACAAAATTTACAAAATTTACAAAATTTACAAAATTTACAAAATTTACAAAATTTACAAAATTTACAAAATTTACAAAATTTACAAAATTTACAAAATTTACAAAATTTACAAAATTTACAAAATTTACAAAATTTACAAAATTTACAAAATTTACAAAATTTACAAAATTTACAAAATTTACAAAATTTACAAAATTTACAAAATTTACAAAATTTACAAAATTTACAAAATTTACAAAATTTACAAAATTTACAAAATTTACAAAATTTACAAAATTTACAAAATTTACAAAATTTACAAAATTTACAAAATTTACAAAATTTACAAAATTTACAAAATTTACAAAATTTACAAAATTTACAAAATTTACAAAATTTACAAAATTTACAAAATTTACAAAATTTACAAAATTTACAAAATTTACAAAATTTACAAAATTTACAAAATTTACAAAATTTACAAAATTTACAAAATTTACAAAATTTACAAAATTTACAAAATTTACAAAATTTACAAAATTTACAAAATTTACAAAATTTACAAAATTTACAAAATTTACAAAATTTACAAAATTTACAAAATTTACAAAATTTACTAAATTTAAAATTTACAAAATTTACAAAATTTACAAAATTTACAAAATTTACAAAATTTACAAAATTTACAAAATTTACAAAATTTACAAAATTTACAAAATTTACAAAATTTACAAAATTTACAAAATTTACAAAATTTACAAAATTTACAAAATTTACAAAATTTACAAAATTTACAAAATTTAAAATTTACAAAATTTACAAAATTTACAAAATTTACAAAATTTACAAAATTTACAAAATTTACAAAATTTACAAAATTTACAAAATTTACAAAATTTACAAAATTTACAAAATTTACAAAATTTACAAAATTTACAAAGTTTACAAAATTTACAAAATTTACAAAATTTACAAAATTTACAAAATTTACAAAATTTACAAAATTTACAAAATTTACAAAATTTACAAAATTTACAAAATTTACAAAATTTACAAAATTTACAAAATTTACAAAATTTACAAAATTTACAAAATTTACAAAATTTACAAAATTTACAAAATTTACAAAATTA
Source organism: Uranotaenia lowii (assembly GCF_029784155.1). Classification (NCBI taxonomy): domain Eukaryota; kingdom Metazoa; phylum Arthropoda; class Insecta; order Diptera; family Culicidae; genus Uranotaenia; species Uranotaenia lowii. The sequence continues at coordinate 403,638,912 of NC_073692.1, read as the reverse complement.
ACAAAATTTACAAAATTTACAAAATTTACAAAATTTACAAAATTTACAAAATTTACAAAATTTACAAAATTTACAAAATTTACAAAATTTACAAAATTTACAAAATTTACAAAATTTACAAAATTTACAAAATTTACAAAATTTACAAAATTTACAAAATTTACAAAATTTACAAAATTTACAAAATTTACAAAATTTACAAAATTTACAAAATTTACAAAATTTACAAAATTTACAAAATTTACAAAATTTACAAAATTTACAAAATTTACAAAATTTACAAAATTTACAAAATTTACAAAATTTACAAAATTTACAAAATTTACAAAATTTACAAAATTTACAAAATTTACAAAATTTACAAAATTTACAAAATTTACAAAATTTACAAAATTTACAAAATTTACAAAATTTACAAAATTTACAAAATTTACAAAATTTACAAAATTTACAAAATTTACAAAATTTACAAAATTTACAAAATTTACAAAATTTACAAAATTTACAAAATTTACAAAATTTACAAAATTTTCAAAATTTACAAAATTTACAAAATTTACAAAATTTACAAAATTTACAAAATTTACAAAATTTACAAAATTTACAAAATTTACAAAATTTACAAAATTTTCCAAAATTGCAAGAATTAGAAAAATGACAAATTAAAATTGAAAAAAAATAAACAATTTAGAAGAGCTTGTGTTTGCTCAGCTACGATGGGGGAATTTGTGCAATAAATCGATTTTAGAGCACTTTTTAATTTTTTTTTGGAAGTTTCTTGATCATTTGAAACTTTCGAGCAAAACCGATTATAAAACGCAAAGTTTTTAAACTCAAATTGTAAACAAGAGATTAATAAGAATTAGATGTTTGGGACACACATCTAAAAATATTCATGAATATGAATTAGGAATAATTTTTTTTTCTTCGATAATAGCCGTTTTACCATTTTTAGGGCATTCGCATTTTGGGCTCAAACTTACGAACATCGGTTCCGGAGGAAACTGACATTCCAACTCAGCTTTATCACAAGCCCGATTATTCAGTTTCATTTTGTATTTCTCTGTGAGAAATGATTATTCGGAGATTAGGATTTTAAACTCCTCTTTTCAAAAACATCTTAATGAATCGCACATTTAGGTATTACTTTCAGTTAGGACAATTTATAATCAATTATTTTTAAATTGATTTGCTCAACATAATTCACTTTTTAAATCGATTTTGAAAAATTGAAAAAGTTTTGCAAATATAAAATTATGGAAAAATGGGAATCAAAACGGGAGGGTTCCACTTTAATGCATCCAAAGTGTCGTATTCGTCTTTAGTGAATTTTTTTGTGATAAACAGTGGATAACAGCATTGATTATAGGTTTTTGTCGGTTTGTATTTTCAACCATTGTTCCGGCTCTTACTTATCATTCGAGAAAAGACAGAAAGTTTCGGAGAATAATTAGGAATTATTATTAAAATTTAGAAACATATTCCGTAAGTAAAATATTTGTGTTATTTAAGTGAAATTTTAGTGAAAACGATGCATAAATATTTTTACATGTGGAAAATGTTTCCAAGTTGGAATAATAATCCTTATTGATTTTTCAAATTTTTCTATCTTATCTCGGATGATAAGTAAGAGCAATTAAGCCATAAAGTAGAATGTAAGTACTGAGTTTAAAAACTTTTATAGAGATTAACCCATAGTTAATGCTATTTACTACTATTTATGACTATTCCAACGATCGTCGTTCAACAAAAATTCTCTTGCCATCTATCAAGTTGATGAGTATGTAATTATCTCAAATTTACATAACCAATTGAATAAAAACAGTATGGTCAAAATTTACACATAACTTTATAAAATCAACTAATAGCCAACCTTGTAAATGATTTTTTTATGAGAGAAACAGTTAGATTTAGAACTGACTAAACATTCAGAAAACTTTATTACATAAATTTTTTAATGTAAAGAATTCAATTTCAATGACACTCTTCATCTATATGACCATTTTCAATAATAAATAACTCTAATGATCCCTTTCAGCTTAATCAAAACTAAATGTTCCCCTTAATTATTTTTCCCTCCAAATACAAGGCGCTAATCAATTTAAATGTAAATTAAAAGCCCATTTTCTCTTATACGGAGATCGGTTGCTAGAGATGGCCTCTCTTGTCGGATCCACGGGAAGTGTGAAAAACCTTCATCTCCGCGCCGCGATCATTATCGCATAATGGCATAATACCTATTCGCGGAGGAATTTCCCTACATGATATTTAGCCATAGTTGATCATGTTCCAGCAATGGAGAGATCTCACGATATACTGTAAAACGTCAAACGACTCGACCGGTGAAGATTTAAAGTTTCAACCAATTCGCGCTCCCAGCTTGATGGAATCGGTTTTGATGGACCTGTAGTGAAAAGTGTAGCCAAAGTTGAATGACTACCGGATTTCTTGTGAACGGAAAAAATAGGTGGGTTCAACAGTGAGTTAAAGAATTATTAGTTGAAATATTCATTGAACATTTTGCACAGGCTTGAAACAAACTATTCATTGATAAGATCATCATAAAATCAATACTTGTAATGAATCACCCTAATCACAGGGAGAAACTTGTCCACTTAATCACTCACCATATACCTGGGCTAAGGCAACGAAGAACCTGTTCCAAGACTTTGTAGGCAATCGGCTACACCGCCATCGGCCAAGAAACGAAAACGCGGATCAAAACAAGAAAACTTGCGCAAAGCGGCAGAGGACGAGTTTACGCGACGCGGTTATCTAAATATGGTGACTGGGCCAAGAAAGAAAGAAGCTTCCGAGAAATCTAGGAACCATAAAGAAAAAAAAAGCGAGAACCCCTCAGGCGCAGGCGGTCATTCCGTTATCTAACCATACGGAACAGTGACGAACGGCCGGCTTCAAATAACTTTATGATACGGCTATGAGGTAATAAGTATTTTTATGGCAACAATTAGCATCCGATTGGGACGACCGGATGGAAATAGAAGTAGATTTCTGGGTGAAAGAAGACGAATGGGAACTTTAGTAGAGCACACTTTAAAAGAAAGAGGTTACTTGAAAAAGTGTTTGATTTTGAAAGAATCAATCAAAATTTGAACAATTAAGTGTAAGAACTTCCAAAAATCTATGAATATATACTTTTTTGTTGTTGTTAAACTTTTAGCTTTGCTTAGCTTGATTAACTAATCACATCTGCCTGAATCGTTGACCACGAAATGCTGCATTAATGTTTTTTTTTCAAATAAGTTTTTTAAAGGTGTTTATTTGTAATATCATTGTGTCTCTCTCATTTTCTACAATAACAGCATTTCGAAAACTTTGATCGCAAGCGTTGGTCAGTAGAAATAATTCCACATAGCCAATGGTTGCTACCTCGTGATCGACTTAAGCCATTAATTTTTTCCAATGGTTAAAAGAATGGTATTTGGAATTGACAGCACATTCACAATGAACGAAACTGATGCTCTCTCCTTATACATGAATAACGGCGCCGGCCATTTCTTAGTAGATGAAGAAGAAAATAAGAGAAAGGGATGAAAGAATAAAAAATGGTTTCCCAAATTGAAGTCCCACGTTTTGGGACCAAGATCACCTCAGAATTTTATGTCTTTAAAGCTAATAATTTCTTTGGAAAAAAAATCATCTGACGACTTTAAGATCCAAACCGTTAAGAATTGAGAACTTCAAATTATTAATCATGAATTTAGAATGGGAAAACAAAATTAAACCAAATTCATGTAATGTGTTCCATGTATTTAATTAACAAGTTTTAAGTTATGACTTAGACAAAAAATGCATCTTAACCATCGAAAATGAAATTTTCAAATATAAATTTCTTTTTTCCCACCTTATGATATGATTTCTTTTTGTTTCAAACATCTATCCGATGAGTTTTTTTGGGTCCATAAAACAATTTTTTTGTTTGATTTAAACATTATGGCTTATAACATTCTCTTAATTTAAAATTAAATTTTTTTCTTTGGCGATTTTATTTCTTTTCCGCAAATTCCAGATTTTTTCTCAAGCCCATGCAACGAAATTGTCCATGAGGGATTATTATCAATTTGATGATCAGAAAGAGGCTTTATATGTGATACATACTAAGGGAAAATTTGAATAAATATAAGTATTTAAAATTAGAAATCGAAGCTCAAAATAATTCTACCTCAGAAATGTCCGAATGCAAATTGCATATGAACTTTGAACCATATTGTATAAAAAAAAAGATTATTAAATCATAGAATGAATAAACGCAGGGTTGGAGGTGACTGAGCTTTTCTTCCATATTTTTTTTTTTTTAAACAATTAATAAAAAAAACTTTAAAATACATTATTTTTGATTTTTTGCAGACAAGAATGCCACAAGGATAGTAAAGTGTCGAAAATTTAAAAAAAAAAACATATTTTTGGTATTATTTGATTATATTTTTTTGTTTTTTTTTAATTCTCCGTTTTAAATTAGGGCTAAGTAACTCATAAAAAAAGATACTTTCAGAGATGGTGAAAATCTTTGAATTCGCTCAATTTTCTTTAATCGTGAGAGTCTTTGATGATTTGATTTGAAAAAAAAATTAAGAAGCCTTCAACTAAAAAAAACCTATTCAATGCTCACATTTAATAACCTTAATCTATCTAGCTATTAAGAAAATTCAAAAATTTCAACGATTGAGAAAAATATTTCAATTTTCGAAAGGGATTTATATCTTGCGCTTGAAACTTGATCTTAGTTTAATGTTTTGGTTTGAAATTTGACTCTTAAGAGTGCTTAATTGATAATGTCAAACTATTCAGCGAGAAAAATATTTCCTGCCAAATTTTTGTTCGTAAAGGAAACATGTTTGAAAATTAGCAAATATTGTTTCATGAAAAACAATTCCAACAATAAACTCAAATTCCATTTCATATTTGTAATTTTTAACTGTGTAACGCGAGTTTAACTAAAATTTTGAAATTTTGATTTCAAACATTCAAATAATAACTCTGCGATCTCTTCGTATCAGATTTTTTCTTTCAATTCCGGATTACCAAACTATTCATTTTAAATTTTAAATGATGATTTTTTATGAAATTTTAAAATCCTAAACTGCACTTTCCGAATTCGAAAGAGGAAAATAGAAATACAATTTTGAACTTTGCATATACGGATCCAGAACCTCCGAAATGAGTTTAATATCATTAAAAGTTTAATATTTGGAACCATTTCAGGAAAAAAATCAGGAAATTTTGAATAATTTAAGCATAATTTATTACCTGGGATTAGTTTTTGACGTTTTGATTCGATTTGAAAGCTTCTCTTAATATTTCAAAAAAGTTCTTCTTAACTCAATCTGCGATACTTAGTTACATCTTTGCTATGATATGACTGCATCAAAACTCTTTATTTCATATATTAACCTTCTATTACCCAACCCACTAAAATTGTCATAAAATTGTATCGAATATTTACTTTAACAATTTTTATCAATGAATGATTAAAAAGATGTTGTTCTAAGATTCCGTAATGACGACAACTGTTTGACATGTGACATGTGACAAGCTTAAAAACAATAAATACGAGAAAATTGCCTTTTAACAAAATCACCATTTTGAAAATTTCATATATGTAGTTTTTCAATATTAAAAAAAAAAGTTAAAAATATTTACCTTTAAATATTACAAAGATGCTGGTTTATTATTTTTGTATACAAAAGTTGAATCGAAGTTATTTAAAAATAATTAAACAAAAAACTTGCCTTAAAACATTTTGTTTGATGAATCAAATTTGTCCTAAAATATGGTTTCTTAAAATACAAAAGTTTTTTGTTATTATAAATTCAACTTTTGTGAATTTTTTAACAAAAAATAAAATTTGAGTTTAAGAAGGTTCAATACAAATTTATTTGAAATAATATCACAAGATTAAAAAACATTATTTACGGCTTATTTTACAACGAAATCGAAACGAATGAGGATTATTAAAAATTTGAACTGTATTTCCACTTATTTACGGCAATAAGAAATAAGTTCGTTATTCAACAAATGAAGATAACCAGAGAATTAAAACTGGTTTTTTATCCAAACTTATGAATTTTTTCACAAATGCTTTACCAATTTTTTTTTGCAATTTCAATCTTTTAATTTTTCACCCATCTAATACATTTTTATGCTTTATTATTTTTCGCAAAGCCATTATTTTTTTTTTCAACTTCTGTTAGTTTAAAAAGTTTTTTGCCTACCTGATCATTTGCTTTCTTCCTCAAGGAATAAATTGAACTTAATTAAATAAAAATTTCTAAATAAATTTGAAATTTCAAGAATATTTTTACTAGCTTTTCCAGCACAAGCTGGATGCAAAGCTTCTTCTATTTAATGTCCAATGTTGCAGGCAAGGTTGTCGAAAAAAAATTATGACTTTTTGTTATTTTTCCCTAAAACTCTGTTAGGGTTTTCTGTGATGAATTTCCCTTTAATCTCATTGAAGTCATGACAAATTGCGCCTTTTTATATTTTTCGAGAGGAAAATCAATAAACATTACCAATTTTATTATATTTAAAAGATAATTATCTAAAATAAAATATAAAATTTACATAATTTTTTTTTTTTGAAAAACGTTCAAAAGTTTAAAATTCTGTGAAATCTGTGAATAATTCAAAAATTCTGTGTTCTGTGACGCAGATTCTGTAATGGAAATTTGATAAAAAATCTGCGAAATTACAGATTTTTCTGTGATATCATCAACTTTGGCCGCATGATATAATCGTGTTTTTTTTTAATTGTATTTTTTATTTAAATTAAAATTTAAAATTAATTCAAAAAGCGATTTCAATATTCATATCGTCAAAATAATTTTAGTTAAATTTCCTTTTACAACTGAATATTTTTTTTTGAGATCTTATTATTTTTTAAAGTTTGTAATTTAAAATACTAAAATTTTTCACATATTTTTTATTCTCGAAGTTCAAATTGTTTACGAATACAACTTGAAAAATGTTTTAAAATTGTTGTTTTTCTTAAAGTACACATTTTTTTACAAATGATTGAAAATTCAATTCAAATAATGAAATAAACAATGTTAAGGAAGGAACAGTTTTTTTTGGTTTATAACTTTTTCTTATTTGAACATTTGAACATTTACCATTTGAACATTTCGCATTACTTTTTAATTTTTTTATTTTTTTATTCGGCTTTATTAGTTCAAGGTTATTCATTGTTTTTTTCAATCATCGTTCAAGTTCTTCCAAGATCTAAATTCTATTTAAAAAAAAAAATTTCTGTTATTTATTACCGAGCTTTTTGAGACTGTGTTTACTGTAATTGTTATTTCAATTATATCGATGGAATTTAAATGATATTTTCCATACCAACATGTAATAAAAGTGGACATTTCTTGGAGTTTAAATTTTTTTTAAATATCTCTCCTTTACCATATTTTTGAAGAATATTTAAACGGTTGAAATGAGTTTTAAGCTTTCTTTTATCTAAAAACTAAGATATGCTGTTGACATTTGTAAATCTTTCATTCTATCTCTCTAAATTCAAATCATTTTCAGAATTTAGGAAAATTTAACTTATTTTACGTTTTAATGACAAATACCAATTCAAGAGAAGAGCCTTAACTAAAAAAATCTTTTTAGTTTACGAAAGTTTATACGCAGTTTTAATTCGTTGAAAAATGAAATACTTGGTTTTGGATTACTTTGAACACGTTTTGTAGTTTTTTTTTTAAATTTTAGCTGTTTGTAAACTTCCTCAGCTTCAAAAAGTCCAAAATATTATTTTTTCTACGTCTTGAATATGTTACCAATCAAATGCTTTCACATAGCTTGTGATGAAGCTCAGTTGGTGAAGCAGTTATCTCCTGAACCGATATCCAAGAGTTCGAACCCTAGAGTAAGAATCGAGCACATTTGTACAATGTCAAATGATCTTTTTTCTTATTTCATGCAATTTTTACTTTGTTTTTCTTAATATTAATATCGTTGACGAAATATTTTCAACTTATATCGCGATTAAGCCTAATTATAACTGATTTCATAGGAATGAGACATTTAATACTTTTTTTTAAATTATCAATTCATTACTTTTGTTTTGTTTATTCTTTTGAGTAAATAAAATCTTTTTTTGAGGATATTTCTTATACGAGGTAGTAAACTAATGAAAGGAGTTTGATAGCGTGTTTTTTGCTTGTGCTTAAATCTATTTTAAATCATTATTTGCGTATTAAAAAGCCATTCTAAGCTGTTTACAAATTTCAGTGTTGGTGTCTCTGTACGCATTTTAAATGATTTTATGTATTAATTTTTTTCAATGAACTGTTTTAAAGATTGGAAAGATCTTTTAGTGAATAGAGAAAATTGGAGAAAATTTTATGTTAACGAAAATGGGCAATTTGGTTTTCGGATGTACTCGGATGAGCAAAATATGATTCGAATGATCTTGACAAGACCAGAATAGGTTTCTATGGGGTTAAGAAAATGTTAATTATGGATTGAAGGAGCTGTATCATTTCGAAGAAAAGAGTGACAAAAATGTTCAGCTTTAGTGACACTTTTTTGTATAATACAACTTCTTCAATCCATCACGTTTTTTCTTTTAGCTTAGATTTTTTCGACCCCATAGTAACTTTTTCTTGTCTCTTGAAGATCTTTTAAACAGTATATTGCTCATTCGTGTTCACCAAATAAAAAATGGTCAATCTTACCAAATTCACTGTTATTATACTGAAAACATTTCTGTCTTTTATATATTTTTTTCTCCTGCTGATTTTTTTCAACCCATAGTTATTTTTACTGGTTTTCGTCAAGATCTATCGATCCGTGTTGGTGAGAGAACCACCAAACAACCAAACCTATAAATAAAACAACGCTTATTCAACCTCATCATTGATCTGAAGTACGTTCAAAGTAAAAAAAACCTCCAATTCAACTTCTACTGGCTTTTTAATTCAGCTTCCAAAAAATCGTAAAGTGAGCAAAAAATTCTTTCTTTATCTCAATTTTACTCAAGGCATCAGTTCATATCACCTTCTCTTGATTTTTTACAATAATCAATACATGTTGGCCAATCATGATTTGACAAATTTCGGTTTGCCGAGATTTTTTCAATTTGCTGCTCAAATGCTTCTTTCCTACATTGCTTTCATATATCGCATCAGAATGGCAACTCAAGTACCGTAAAACGGGGTAACTTTGATCACCGGGGTAATTTTGACCAACAATACATTTTTACACATTATCATCAATAACTCAGTTTATAGTTGGAATTTTCGAAAACTGTTTTCTACGTTTGAAAGCCCACAAATTGAGTATCACAGAGGCAAAATTTGGTTTGTTTTTGAAATTCTTTTCTATTAGTAAAAATTCATTTTCAAAATCTTAAAATATCTATGTTTTCTAAGGCTCGAAAACAAACAGCTCGCCTGATGATACCACAAAGCATTTAGAAGCAAACGGGTTGTTTAAAGTGAAAGAATTACTTTATTTCTTTGTATATGTGTATTAATAGTGCTATTTTTATAGTTACAGTTGCGTTCAAAAAAGAATGAAATCGCGTGAAGCTGCGCACCCACTTCCATTTTTGACAAGCTGCCATTTCTCTCTGGGTTTATATTTTTTCATGAAATTTTTACACAATCTAGTTTAACTATTCAACTAACACCATACGAAATTTGAAGTCTTTTCAATGACGGGAAACAAAGATAGAGCTTTTTCCGTAAAATAGGGAAATTTGGAATTGCTTCACTAAACTTGCTGTATCTTCGACTATTTTCATTGAAAAATCTTGAAATTTGGTTCAAAGATGTAAAAGTGTTGGATCTAATACCAGGCCAAGTTTCGTCAAAATCGATGAACGTGATCAAAAATGGTGCTGGGTAGAAAATCAGGTCAATTATCGCCCAACAGACGATTTCATTCATTTTTGGACGGATGTTTGTATGGAAAACATCGTAATCCATGTATTCTTGGTTTTTTCTTTCACAAAACCAAAATTTATCACAAAGAATGGGGTTAATTGTTTTAAACTTCATTCATACTTTATTTAGAAAGAGAAAATGTTTCAACAGAGTTCAAAATAAGAAGAACAGAGTTTCAGTAATGACCTGCTAATTATACCGATAAACAAATTTGATCCACAATTAAAGCGAATATTCTATTCGCTCTTTTGTTTCAATACCAGCTCTGTTGGAACAATTTCTATTTCTAAACAAAGCAAGAATGAAGTTCCTATCAATTTACAACATTCTTTGTAATAAATGTTGGTTTAGTGAAAGAAAAAACAAAGAATACATAGATTATGATGTTTTCCATACAAACACCCGTCCAAAAAAGAATGAAATCGTCTGTTGGGCGATAATGAACCTCATATTCAATCTGGCACCATTTTTGATCACGTTCATCGATTTTGACAAAACTTGGCCTGGTATTAGGTCAAACACTTTTACATCTTTAAACCAAATTTCAAGATTTTTCAATGAAAATTGTCAAAGATACAGCAAATTTAGTGAAGCAATTCCAAATTTCCCTTTTTTACGGGAAAAGCTGTATCTTTGTTTACCGTCACTGTAAAGACTTCAAATTTTGTGGAGTGTTAGTTGAATAGTTGAACTAGATTATGTGAAAATTTCATGGAAAAATATAAACCAAGAGAAAAATGGCAGCTTGTCAAAAATGGAAGTGGGTGCGCAGGTTCATGCGATTTCATTCTTTTTTGAACGCAACTGTATTTAGTGATAATTTTTTAAATTTAAAAAATAAGGACATATTCCAAAAGTAAGCCCGTATAGGAAAAATGGATAGCAACCCTATCAAACCGTTAACTAAGACCAGGCCCACCAATGGTTGCTAAACCTCGAATCGAGTACATTCAGCAACATATCTATCAACCCATCATCGCACCAACAGTCGCTAACTTGATTCGAGAAATAGCATTCGAGCAGTAGGTTGTTACAGGATGCGTTTATGTAGCAACCCGGTAGCAACGCAGCCGGTCGTCGCTATCAGAAAATAAACAAACACAAATACGAACCAGGATTGCAACGATGGGTGCGAAAATACGTAAGTAGATAAAAACGCAACCAATCAAAACATCTAAAATACCGACCGAAATAGCAACTTGCGGTGGGCTTGGTCTAAGACGAAAAAATGAAAATGGAAAAAGTGAAGGGTCTAGAGGAATGTGTGAAGGTAAAATTTCATTTGTATTTTGTAGCTAAAACTTGTTAGCAATTGATATAATTTTTGCCCCTAAATGTATGCAGCATAATTGTTCTTTTTTCGATTATAAATCTTTTTAAAAGAAAACGTTAAAAAAGCAAGATAAAATTTATAAACTAGTATTTGTAAATATTATGAAGGTGTTTTGTATCTTTTATGATCAATAATACTCGTAAAAACCGTCGAAAATAGAGACTGACCAATGTTACCACAAAGCATCAGATTCAAAACAGAGACGCAATCGATTTTTAAATCAAATTTTAAGTAGTCTTATAGATTTCTGCAACCATGTTTTACGTTCATAGGAGTCCAGTACTGGTTTTAAAAATACGAAACATGCCACATTCCCCTTAATAGAAAAAATAATCGAAAAATATTGAAAAAATTGATCAATATTACCCCGGATTACGGTAATCAGATTACTTATTAAAAAAAAAAAAATCCGGTTGGTGGATTGAACCTCGACCTTTGTGGTGTCAATCTAACACGTAAAAACAAGGCCACGTCTAGATGTTGTTCTTATTGACTTTGAAACTCGAAGTGGTGATATAATTTTGTAGCACTGGCCCATCCTGACAACCAACCAAGAAGAAACACCTGTATGCACTTTTTGTGAGTTAGTAAATTCCGTTTAGAGTACTTTTGTGCACTTTCGTGCTCTTTATGTGACTTGCGTCCCTTACAACGTTCATATAAATCACTTTTGTAAACTTCCAAGTGCATCAATGAGTAAATATAATTTACTCAAAGGAATTTAGCAGTTGTTTCTCCTTGTCAGCCAACATGTAACTTTCAGAGCCTTCATTTAAGAACATACACTGTCAAAATATTGTCCGTACAGCACGTACCTTGAAGGTTAAAACAATCAAACAGTGCAGTCTTTCAGTCAATAAAAATACAACAATAAAATCATTTGCTGCAGAAACTAGTCCCTTTTGTAGATCAGTATTAAAAATGTTTATGAATTAAACCATAAAAATAATCTAATTCATTTTGTACAGAAAGTCCCAAAAACGATGTCAAAAAATTGTCCGTACACTGAGGCCTTTGTCAAATATTAATCAAGTAAACAGTTATGTGTCAGTCTGTCAAACGAAAAAACGTGAATTGAATCTCAGCAAAGACAATTTCTAGTGGTCTGAGCGATAAATACGGTAAAATGAACTTTATTTAGCATAAATCAGTAGCTTTAAACAATTTGTGGAATAAATTAACAGGAAAATGTCTGCTTCTCACAAAAAAATAGTCGTTGACATCCGGAAACTGATTGTTGACTTGAAGAATGACGGTAAAAGCTTGTCCGAAATTTATTTATTTACTTGTCTTCGAAATACGCATAGAATAGTAAAACGGCCATGATCGTCGGTTCAGTATGTCCTTCAGAATTTTAATAAGACCAACTCCCTGGAGACTAATCGTATAAGCTGATGGTTGGTTTGATCGTATTTTTGGTCAGAACCAAACAATCATATTTATATTCCTGTAGACGCGTAATATGACTGATAAATCTATTTATTTTTCTCCGTAAATGAATGTCAAGTTTCCGGTGCAATTTGCGCTGAAAGCATACCACACCATTACATGGCCACCACCGTGCTTAACTGTCGGTCACAAATTTTTTGGATCTAATCCAGTATTTGGATTACGCCATACTCTTACATGTCCGTCAGACCCAAAAATATTACATTAGCTTTCGTCAGTGAATATGACGTTCTGCCAGAACTCTTCCGGTTCCAGGACATACTTTCGAGCGTATTCCACCCGCCTTTTCTTTTTTTTTAGCAGATATAAACGGCATCTTCAGAGCAACACGACCTTGGTTTTTTTTTTCTCATGAAGTATGTTCCGTACCGATTGAGGATTAACCTGTATGTTTTCAAAATTCTTCAGGCTGTCTGCTAGTTTCGGGGCACTGATTTTAGGAATCTGACTGATTTCCCTGACAATGATGCGATGGTGACGATCCGTAAGCTTCAGTTTGCAGCCTCTTCCTGGAGTGGTCTCCAGGGAGTTAGTCTTTTTAAAGTTCTGAAGGACATACTGAACCGACGATCGTGGCCGTTTTACTATACCTGCAATTTCGGACAAGCTTTTACCGTCATCCTTCAGGTTAGCAATCAGTTTCCGGATGTCAACGAGTATTTTTTTTGTGAGGAGCAGACATTTTCTTGTTAATTTTTGTGGATTTAATTTACAGGAAAATGTCTGCTTTTCACAAAAAAAATACCCGTTGACATCCGGATACACGAAAATCTACTGATTTATGCTAGATAAAGTTCATTTTACCGTATTTATCGCTCAGACCACTAGAAATTGTCTTTGCTGAGATTCAATTCACGTTTCTTCGTTTGACAGACTGACACATAACTGTTTACTTGACTAATATTTGACAAAGGCCTCAGTGTACGGACAATTTTTTGACGTCGTTTTCGAGACTTTCTATACAAAATGAATTGGATTATTTTTAAGGTTTAATTCATAAACATTTTTAATACTGATCTACAAAAAGGACTAATTTCTGCAGCGAATGATGTTATTGTAGTATTTTTATTGACTGAAAAAGTGCACTTTTTGATTGCTTGGACTTCAAGGAACGTGCTGTACGGACAATTTTTTGATACAGTGTATATGACTTTTATTTGCTTGGGCAAGTTCCGTACATTTATGCCCAGTCTCCTTTGTGTGCCTTCTATTAGTTGATTCTTTGAGTACCTTCGATGAATTTTTCTTAACAAAATTTACATTAACTCATTGTTTCCTTCCTTTATTTAGAGCTACAATTTTTTCACATTATATGTCATTTAAATATCCAGGATCAAAAGTTGTTCGGAAATCAAGATTTTATATTTGAGTTAAGACGGTTTGAATTCAGGATTCAGAATTTTGATTTTTTTTTTATTAAAACTCTTTGTTTCCACATTTGTAAGAAATCGACTCAGCCTTAAGAAATCGCAACTACAAATCGAACTACAACTTTGATCTTGTCTCGAGTTTGTTCGATCACTTGGGGAGTTCAAAACCAGCAGTTGCTGGATCAAGATCTAGATCTGACTCGAGGGACTCAGTAACAGAAACCAGATCTGCTTCGAATCCAAACATACCCATATGACCAACTCTCCAAGTCGAAGAAGAAAATGAAAGAAATAAAATCTCTTCCCGTTGCTCGACTTGCATTGGGCGACTCTCGGCGGTTGATTGCCATGACCAAGTTTAAGGCCGGATTTTGCACAAACCACTTTATCTACTCTTGAGAGGAACCGTTTCGTCGAAGTCACAGTCGAGGTTCAGCCAGTCAGTCTCGAGATCTTTACGTAATCTTGAACTGCTTCTGGGCCTCTGAGCAGCGGTCGATGACTGGAATTGGCGATTGTGTTTTGGTTTCTCGTTTCTTCCGTTTCTTGGGGATGTTTCGGTTTTTTTTTGGCGATGTTTATGTTAAGGAAGATTGACACGTTTGGTTCAGAATTCAGGTTCGCTTTCGGTTTTGAGACCATGTGTAGATGAATTATTACCTCCTTTTATGCTCGAAGCTTGCAGCCGAAAGTGAAAGTCGGTCGATTTACTTTCCTCTGATTTTTGGAAATATTGATGCTGAAATAATCAGTTTTTTTATTTCAACTTTTTTGATAAGAAATATTTTAAGAAAAAAAAGGGTAAATCTCAGTAGGGCGAAGATTTTTTTTCAAACCACAATTGTTTCAAGTTTTACCTCGGTTTTAAAAATAATGATTTTTGATTCAAAACTCAAAATTGTTTGAGAGTTTTGAAACTAAATCTTGTATTTTTTTTTCCACGGAATATTCAATATGCAAAAAAAAACCCACGAGACAAACATCATAAAAGTTGTTTTTATCAATACCGTCTTTATGGTTCCAGTTTTCCCATTTCGCATGCCTGCAAACTATTTGATCCGTATATGTCTCGTTCGGCAAAATAAAAACACACCCGCGATAATCATAGAGCAGGGGTATGAATATTTATTGAACTTCCAACACACCTCCTCGGAGATAACGGCTGGCTAACGGAATCTTGTCACATTATCGCATAACAGAGAGAAAAAGATGTCGTCACAACAAACAAATTGGACGACATCGAAGATCGAAGCCGGGCGCAGCTTAGCGGATCATTGAACTTTGATATGAAAATTATTCAAATATAGAGCCGCGCAAAACCGGTATGAAAATCACAGGATCGTGGATCCGTTTTTGGTTTGCTGCTATCAAGTATTGATTGCATAGTTTCGAGAAATTCATCGCGAACTTTTCGCTTAACATTTCCTAGAGGCTTTGTGTAACGAACCGGTTTGGTTTTATTTTTTGGCAATATTCAGTTGAGTGATTCGCTAGATTTTTTACTCTCTTTTTTTAAGGCTGGTGCCGAAAAATGAAAACGGAAACTCTCACTTGAACTATGAAGCTAGAAAGTGGTTTTCTTCGTGATACAGTTGTGACATCATTTTTATCTAATCTTTACAAAAAAACTAAAAATATGACGTTTCTCACGAGAATCTCTAAATAGACAGTTCAATCGCAGAAATTAGAAGCACGTATTGAACTCGGGCTTCGCACACATGTTGCTGATATTAAAATGCAAATCGCTTCTTTCTCCTTTTTACTTTTCCTACAGCACCATATCTCTGTCTGGATGTTTTTCTACTTTTACATCTCTTTCCCAATTCAGGAGCAATATACTGTTGGAAATCCTTTTTTTTCCAGTCATCTGCTAGTAGTACCCTCAAGTAGGATATTCAAAAGCATCAGAGGACAACTTCCACGCATGCAGTGGATCGGTTTTATTGAATTTTCTCATCGTGTTATCAACTCATTGTTGGATGGCAGCACAGTGAGTATCAGTTCATGTTCATCTGAAAGGTTTCTATTTTGTTTAATCTTTATCGAGCTATAAATGAAAAAAAAATGAATAAGGGTCTTTTCACCAGAGTTTGGTAATTGGTAGAATTACGAAGGGACGAGAAAGCAGTTTGAAGAACACCCTTAAAAATTCTTCTAAGTCACGTTGAAACCTTGAGAGTTACATGAATTATTGCTTGATTCTTCAATGTAAAGGATAACTTTTTCTTTGTGACTAATTCTTATACGATTTTTGGTTTTTCGGAAAAGTAAAAAAAAAATGCCCAGAAATCCTGATCAGGGTCGGCACAAGAATGATTAGGAAAAAAAAAATCTAAGATCAGTTTCAAGATTGGAGTCAAGGATTAAAATTTAAAAACTTAAAACCCAGATCTCTCTGGTCAGGATTTCAGTCCATTATAAAAATTTTGGTGAGAATTAGATCAGTCATTACGAGATATTTATATCGGATTTAAAATAAGCAGTAGAATTAAGATAAGAATTTTAACCACGATTTTAGATTTGGGATCCAAAAACACAAAAATTCTTAAAAATATATTTAAATTTTATAAACTGTGACCCAGAGATTATTTTTGTCTCAAACATTCATTCGGGGAACTTTTTTTTTTATGATATGAATTCATTCGTGTGATTTGAAATTTTGTTTTGAAAGACATGCGAATAACAAAATTCCCTGAAATTTGAACTTACACAGTTGTATTCATTTCTTTACATGAATTTTAATTTTGATTACGAAAAATTTTCTCAAATATTGGCAAATGTTTCAAATCGAAAAAATTAGAAACGAATAGGTACTATATCGAAAATTTTACATTAAAATTGGACAAACCTACTGGAAAAGAAGAGGCGAAAACAGATTATAATAGAAACAAATGGAAAATAAATGAATTTAAGCAAGAGAATGAACGAACAATTGGAACAATTAAACTGGACCAAACACGATAAAAAAGCGTTAAAAAAACTTTCACACTTCTCGATCAAAGAAAAAAAATCAAATATGAAGATGCAATAAAAAATATGATTAAATTGATATGCGATGAAAAATATTAGCGTCAAAAAGTGAGAACTCTCATATAAAAATGCACTTTGTTGAGAAATGATTGACTAACCGAATGAAAAATAAAAACTTTAAGGTTAAGTCCAAAAATCATTCTAAAATGCAAAAATTAAAAATTTTTGATAATACGGATTCCATTAAATAGAAATGAACCATTTGAAAATGAATAAAAAAAAATCACGTAGTAACAGATTATAAGAAACATCAAATTTCACAATTTTTATCTTAAAAACGTTAATAAGAGCATTCGGAGATATTTAAGAATTTGAAGATTTAGAATAACTTTTATTTTGCCTTAAGCAACTTTGTCTAAATCGAATAAAAAATGTTTAATACATAATATATTAATCCTATAAGGTTTTTGTTTATTTTTTTCGGTGAGTGAAACAACTTTTTTAAATTTTACGTAACGTTTCGGGTTACTTTTCTTCACCCATCATCAGACGTAAAAATAAAGCAGCACAATTTTATTCTGTTCGGCTGCTTGTCGGTTTGTTTCAGTAAACAAACCAACAAGCAGCCGAACAGAATAAAATTAGCTGCTTTATTTTTTACGTCTGATGATGGGTGAAGAAAAGTAACCCGAAACGTTACGTAAAATTCAAAAAAGTTGTTTCACTCACCGAAAAAAAAATAAGCAAAAACCGTATAAAAAGTACCGGTGATAAACTTTAATTCATATAAATCCTATGATAACTTTTCACAAATTTTTGAAGATTATAGAAAAAGGTTGCCAAATTTGTTTTCAACACGTATCTGAGCCGGAAAAATCCGGGCAAATTTATATAAAATCCTGGCAAAATCGCGGCATTCGACTTCAAGGTTGACGACTATAAATCCGGGCAATATCTGGGCAGATATGGGTTTTGATAAAACTTGAAAAAAATAAAGTTTTTTCAAAAAAACTTTTCGACATATTTTATATCGTATTTTAGGTTTCCAAAAACCCTTTAATGATCATTTTTATAAAACTTACTTAAAAAAATATCGTTTTGGATGCATAAATAAAAAAATACATCACAATTTGATTTTTTTGTTCGATTTTCAAAAAAAAAGTTAATTAATCTGGGCATTTTCCAATGATATCTGGGAAACAGGGCCAGGCCGAACTGTTTCAAATTTTGTATTACCACCAAACCCGGATTTAACCGGGCAATCTGACAAACTTATGAAAGAAAATTGTAGAGAAACATAAAAATGTCAAAGAAAAAATTAAAATAGTTAAACCGTAAATATTATAAATTTTTCGAAAAAGAAACAACTGCTCACCGATGGGACTTGAACCCGAAGTGTCTGCATCAGTTCATCCTTTCTTTGAAATCTTATGTTTCTCTAAAATTTTCCATCACCTTAATTTGTTTTTTTTTCAAACCAAGACGAACTCAGAACATTATATTTGGTTTAAAATACTCAGAATTCAAATTGCATAGCTCTATGCAGCTTTTTAACATTTTGATTGGTCGATGATTCCACTTTGTTTCCCCCATTTTAATCTCTATGTATTTGCGAAAAATTTGAAATTTGAACATTGTATTTAAATTTGTTTTTATTACTTGTGAAATTTTCAATTTATTTTGCCGTAACATCGTCTTTCTATTGTCCATTTTAATGACTTTTTTCTCTTTAAACTTCTAATCATCATTGCCTTTTATTGAAAATATCCATCACTCTTAAATCTTATGAACTTATTTCTTCTCCTTAAATTGATGTCTGTATATATTTGAACTCTTTTCGAATATCCTCTTTGTATTTTGAATATTTTGTTGTTTCATTTCCTTCTAACCAGTTTCGATTAATACATTCTTTTCGTAATATGTACATTCTTTGTTTTTATTTCAGACCTTTTTTTAAGATAACGTTTTTATGCTTTTATCACAGTTTCAAAATTTATTAGTTTAACCAAAGTAAATATAAAATTATTATTTTTGTATCAGATCTGTTTTTCGAAGGTTAAAGTTTAATTATAAACTCTCTCGAACTCGCGGACATCGGCTCAGGAGACAACAGATTTGCCAACTGAGCAATATCACAAGCCCATAAATAATTATAAATAATGGTTTTTATTTTCATTTAGGGAAATTCAAAATTGATCTTTTTCTTTAAATTTTATCACGCCTAATCTTCACAATTTAAACCAGGCTCGTGCGAAAGCCCTCCATGGGAGGTTTCGAGATTCAAATTAAGCCAGAAAGAATAACAATATCAAAAATGCCCACTATAGTAGGAAAGTTATTTATTACCATATTTTTTTAAAACCATCTCACAAATTCGAAAAAATTATAAATTCAACTAAAATATATCAGAATAAAAGTTTCAAATCAATGTTGATTCCGGTAAGTTTATAGTAAATTATTCTAAATGATAATCACTATTCTGAACAAGAAATTTTAAGCCAATACTTTCAAATATCAAGAAAACAATTGCTTTTTGAAATTTGCTTTTTTGAAAAAAATATCAAATCAGATGCTTGAAAATTTTTTAGCAATTGTAATTTATCAACATTATTTTTCTTCATTTTCATTTAGAGGGTTCATAGAAAAAATCCACTTAAATATCTTAAATTTGACATAGTATTTAATCACGATTTGAAATTAGAATTTTTGATAAGGGGAAGAAAATCCACCTTGAACGTAACAGGATAAATTCAAAATACAAAAATGATTGTCGTATTTATTTTGAAAAAAAAATGAAAACATTAAATTTCAATTCAATAGTGCCAGTGATCAAAAGCAGAAATTAAATCTATTTTTAAATTAAAATTTTTCAGTTATCATAAAAAAGGCTTTAAAGCTAATTTTTTATTGAAGTTCACAATAATAACTTTGTATTTTGAAAAACAACATGATCAATTAACCATCACTGAAAAGAACAGTTTGATTGCTTGAAAGAGCACCTTCAAAGCTGATAAAATTAAAAATAATACATTTCAAGTTTGAATGTTAAAAGCTCCAAAATCCAATTTAAGTTAGTATTGCACATTAAAATGAAGCTATAAAGATGATACTTCGAATAATTTTACTAACTTTTCATAGATTCATTGTTTAATAAAATTTTGCCCGGATATTTAATATAAAATTTGGGAAGGAGGGGATTTATTACCTTTATTTGCCAAATCAAACCGGATAAGCATTTTTTTTGTATATTTTTGTTTTATTTATGTGTCCAGATCAATGTGACCAGAATTTTTGAGGAAGTTTTGAAAAAAAAAATTGCTAGAGAGTTTTCTAGAAGCTTGAAATTCGATATGAAATCTTTTGATGAGTTTTTTGATTTTTCATGAGTAACTCCTGCGTTTTGACCAAATTTGCCGGGATTTTCGCTTGACAATATTTTTAACAAAATAGCCAAGATTTTTCTGGCCAGGATACCTGTTAGAAAAGTTCTGGCCACCCTATTATATAAATAAATAAAAACTCATGAAGAATGAAAATAAGATGGTCCAAAAAACTAAACCATTCTAAAATTTTCAAGCGTATTAATAGTTTTGAACATGGGTGGCCAACATTTTCAACAAGCGGGCCAAATTTCAGAAATGTGATTGGATGGCGGGCCACAAAAACAAATTGTTCTAGAGTATTCAGAAAAAAATTTATAACAGATTTTTGAAAATTGATTGCATTGTAGAAAAATTATGCAATACGAAATTAATTATCCTTCCCAATTTATGTATATTTTCAAGGGATTTAAAACCTCCTCGGTTTATTCATCCCAAAAATATCAAATCACGTGACTACAATAGACATCAAGTCAATTTTATATTCATCAAATTAAAAAAATTACCGCCCATTTTACAAAGTTTTAAAGTTCACCATTCACCGTTCTCCTTAGAAAAATTTTATAGACAAATTAGGAAAAAGTGCAGAATGGAATTGTTGAAAAAATTAACGGTCACAAGCTTTTGACATTCAGAATAATTTTTTTTCAACGAACTTTAGTTTGCATCAATCATAGGAAACATAAGACCGGAATTTTTAACGAACTTTTGTTATATCATAAAAAATATTGATTTTAAAAAGTACGGACCTTAACATCAACTCGAAAAAACATTTTTCAAATTTTCCAGTATCTCGATTTGACAAGTGTATTGGGAAAGACTTCTTTAAACAGGATGAATACGAATTTGATTGGTTTATAATCATCGCACCTTCTTCTAGTAACAATTTTGCTAAAAAAAGTTGTTCTTCTAAGAGATTTTTCCGCACCAAACCGATTTTAGTTTAATTATACTACTCAACTGTAAAATCTGCCTAGTTTTTCATTATTGGTGTATACAAATAAAAATCACATTTCTAATTAAAATATATTTAGATTTGGTTTAATGTTCAAAATTATACCCTTTTCTGGAAAGCTGAGCAAAAAATAACAAATTGGAAAAAAATACAGGGCCAACTTTTGATAAGTTACATTATTTTTAAAAGTTATTGCATTTTTATGGATAAACGAAGGTTTTTAAAAAGAGTTCAGGTTACGAATAATTTAAATTGTTTTATGATGTTGATATGGTTCGGTGATTTAAAAAACAAAATTAAACGATATTGATAGGGTCTTACTATCTTTCTGAGGCTATCCAAACTTCTCAATATTAAGACTAGAGTCCGTTTGAACACTCTTCATACCAATGATATGTAGTCACCAAAACTCAATCAGTAAACTTTGAAAAATGTGTGAAGAAATTAACAGATAATGTGTGAAATACCGTACAATTTTGATAATTTAAAAATTGTAATTGTAATCAATGTTTTCAGTGACCATAATCATTTTGAAAAAAATTACGAGGCCCTTAAAGCCAAAAAAGTACAAGTGCAATAAAATTTCCATTTTGAGTAAATAATGCCAAATGATTCTTAAAGATTCAAATTTTATTTAGTGATTTTTTTCCAGATTTTTAATTTATTTTTAGATACTTTTACGTTCGACAGAAAATTGCAAATGATCCAAAAACGTATGAAAAATGCCCAAACACAAAAATTTTAAAGCGTGTTCTCGCGTAATTAGTTTTAATACACTTTTATTCCTTTAGTTTATATCATTTCGAAAAAATCTTAAGATCTTTGTTTTGAATTTAGCTAGTTTTGATTCAGATATATTTATCCAAATGATGTATGAAGAATAAGAAAAAAACGTTCAGTTCTTAGAACATGTCTTTTCCAAAATGAGCTTCGCGGGCCACAAAAAGTTGGTCGCGGGCCATGGTTTGACCACCCATGGTTTAGAACATCAGGCTCTGAATATGTTGTCGCTGCCAATTGAACTATTGGGTCCTGAAAAAAACTAAGGTAAGAAACAATATTTTTCTTGTTGTAAAATTAGGATTTTTTTACAAAAGATTATGTTTTGAAAACACAAAAATTCAGAGTAGAATAACAAAGATAAACGTTTGAAAAATAATTGGTAAAGTTCGGTACTTTAATTTGAAAATTTAAAAAATTTAGTTCAGTTTAAGTTCAGTTTCTTTTCAAAATGTAAGTTTTAGCATCCGCAATCTTTAAGAATCATAACTTTAATTGGGTAATAACGTTTGATACTCATCTTTAAGCTTAAAATTTATCGTTTTTGTTCTAAATCTGAAAATCTTAGTTTTGAAAATAAGATTCGTTTTTTAAATCTTTATGGTTAAATATTTCCAAAATAATAACATAAATACAACAGGAAATTCAATTAACCCTAATCCGCTCTTGATTGTCAATATGACACTTTTGAATGTTTGGCGGTTGAAATTTTTAAACGCTGTATCTCTCTTGTTCCTCAATCCAATTTTACAAAATGTATAGTTTTGAGAACCTCTCAATGAAACTAAAATGCGTTTTTCAGACAATATTCAGCTGCAATACTTCGTTTTTCCATTATTCAAAGTCTAAAAAAAAAATCCATAAATCATGCATCGGAAAAAAGACTGTAGATCAGCCATCGAATGCTTTAAAAAATATTCACTTAGTATCGAAAAACAAAGCTGAAGTGAGAAGCTAAACATTGTTACTTGTGCAAAAAGATATCATTTAAGAAAAATATGATCATACCACAAACAATGTAAAAAAGTGATGTAAAAACTGCTCTTTTCAATCTATGCACCTTTAACACTGTTTAAGTCACACTAGATAAATTGGAACATTTTTGCATCTTAAGGTTTTTAAAATGCAAAACACAGAATTTGTGACACATTTTCAAAGGCAGCTGTTTTTCGAACTTTTTGTCAATTTGTAATTTTTCAAATTTTCTAAGATTTCAATTAATTTGCACTGGATTTTGAGTATTTTTACGCAAGATTTCCGCAATAAATTCATATTCTCAAGAATACCTTAATCTAGTGGTGAATTTACATAAGTGCTGCAACTAAAAGAAAATCCAGAAAATTCATGAAAAAGCTTGCGTGTTTTTCTGTTTTTCCTTTTTGTCGGTATCGAAACTAGACAAAGTTAGGTATGTTTAGCATGTTTGGCGCAGAACGAAATGGATTAAGGCAATGTCCAACTTAAAAATACTCGACTGGTACGAAAATCTTAAAAAATTGCAAATTGACTAAAAAACTTAAAAAACAGCTACATTTGAAAATTCGTCCCACATTCTGTGTTCCATATTTTGACAACCGAAAGATGCGAAAATGTCCCAAACTATGTCAACTTTCCAATCCTCTATTCAAAATTTATTTGGTGTGACTTGAACAATTTTGATTCATTGATTGAAAAGTACGTTTTTCACACCTCTTTTTTGCACTTTTTGTGGTCATTATAATAAAAAAAATAAAAAATAAAACAGTTTTCTTTGATAATAGGTGAAAGTTTTTTTTTAATCATTCCGTAGCTGATCCACAGTGTTTTTTCCGAAGCATGTTTCATTGGACTTTTTTTTTCTTAGATTTTGAATAACGAAAAACAGAAGTGTTATTCACATTGTCTGAGTGTTAAATTGACACTCCAGGAACACTAACGGGTAAAAATTTCTGGGATGGATGAGGGTTAAAAAAACAAAATAAGGATAGTCCTAGCTTTGAAACGTAAAATTTTCTCTTCTTTTTTCCAATCTTGAGAACCACCATCATCTCGGTCCTGTAGTTGATAACAGAGCAAAAAAAAGAAGTGATCATGCGTCACGAAGAACTTGTTCCAAGCTTTATAACATTAAAAAGCTTCGAGTTATGTGCTGAACACAACTGCATTTTCCTGATATCAACTTGTCTCACGGGTAGAAATGCTGCTCTGGTGGACTCTGGTCCTCTTTCCTTCGTTCTCTCTTAGGTCCACCTCCGTCAAGATTAATACCCACGCCATCCGTGGAAGATGCTCCTGGACTTGGCTAGGCGAAATTGAGTAGTTATGCAATGTTGTGTTATTGCTGCTTGGCTGGCTGGCTGGCTGGCTGTGAAGAACTAGTTGGTGCATCTCGGTGTGCAGATTGCTTGCTTTCTTGCTTGCATTCCGATAGGGCCTCCTCGAGCCAACGGTTTCGCGTCTCGCCTTCATCCCGGAATGCAATATGGATGGCATCATCATCAGCCAGCCCAGCATCCGAAGATGGCGAAGAACCGTTTTGCTCCACCAGAAAGGCAGAAGGGCAGAGGCTTGGCGGAATGATGATGTTGTTGGTTAGCAAACGGGTCTATCTGCTCCCAGTAAACTATATTTATAATGTTTTCCCCCACCACTTACTTTACTTCTTCTTATCGTGCACCGTTTGAAGAGCGAAGAATGAGACGAAGAAGCTACTATTTACTAAGAAAATGTACCTACTGGCTCATGAAGCTGCTATTAGCGTTTTGTAAAATTATGTCGGCGATTGACTGACTTACTCTAGCAAGTAGCAGGTTTGATGTCTTCTTTCGATTATTTAGCTAGGCTGCTTGCTGATTGCTTGTTTTGCCTGTTTGTTGAAGTGTTTTTATCGTCTGCTGGATCAATCTTACCTGGAATTGAGAAATCGCAAAGAAAAGGTTGACGGTTAGTTTGATTGAAGTGCAATATTTACCGGAGTGCATGGATTGTTATGGAAATTGTGTACAGGTTGAGCAATTGATAAAGGGGTAATATAATTAGAATTGAGTAATTGAACTAGACAGTTCATGGATTTTATGAGTCTCCAGAAATAATTTTAGGCTTATATTATTTAAATTACACTAGTTTACAGCAGTTTTGAACTTAGTAAACGGAAGGTCATTTTTAATGTAAAATCGAGCGCTGAATCCGAAAATGAAATTAAAAAAAATCTCAGTAGAACCGTTTTTGAGTTATGCTCCAAATATTAAATTTTAGAAAAATAAAAAAAGTTCATGTACTTATGTAGATGAAAATATCTCGGACGGAATATCAGTAATTTCAAATCCCTCTTTTGCATATTGAAGGTGAATACATTTTCTACCGATCATCTGAACACTGTTTTTGCGTATGATCAATAATATTGTTGATATTAGTGACTTTATTAGAAACAAAATTATCAAAAACGCATTTTTTTAGAGAAAATTTTGTTTCAGCGAAAGTTTTAGACTCAAAGGTAGCATTAAAAAAATCTGATTTTCTTCTGCGCTCAAATGTCAATTTACAAAAATTATTATTTATCAAAATCGGTTGAAAATTGAAGAAGTTATGGCTACTTTACCATAACAGTTTTTTTTGTAGTTTTTAATAATTTAACGAACCGCAGTACACTTATCATAGTATAGGAAGCATGAAACATGATAAATCTCACTCGCTCCAAGTCAAAATTATTAATTAGCTTACCAAAAGGTCACATGCCAAATTTCAGGAAGATCTGACCATAGGGAGGGGTTGCTTGAGTCTCAAACGTGAATAAAATTTTAAGGTATTTTGCACGGGAGGAGCGAAAAATATCGGTTTTTCATCAATAACTTTTTTTATCAAAAGCCGATTGTTTTTGATGGTTGATTTTCTTAAAGCCTAAGTTGAGATAAATATTTCACCCAAAGACTATAACTCGATTGGGTATATGGTATATACCGATTCTTGCCCGAAAATTTCCTCAAAAATCGGTATAAATACCGGAAAATCGGTATATGTGGCATCGCTACTACCAAGAGAGATCAATAGTGCGAATTGCTGAGGAAAGTATAGAGATTTCGCGTGAAACTTCACTCTTGCTTGTAAGTCCTAAATTCTAATATAAGCTTGACCAATTTTTTTCGGCCTGGATGCCGGACAAATCAGGGTTTATATTTATGATTTTTTTTTTCAAAAATTACGTTTTGGACGCATAGATTTAGAAAGATTTTAGTATAAATGGTTTTTTTTATGGTTTATTGGGTAAAAAAGTTGAATGAAACCGGTAAAAATCCGGACTTTTTTTTAAAATAAAATGATTTATATAATATCCAAGGAAACTCGGATAAAACCGGGCAATCTGGCAGCTTTATACTAATAAGACAACCAAGGCGTGTAAAGCTCAGGTGTGTTCTTATACCAATGCACGGAATCGTCCATCTTGTGACAGGCAATCGTAATAGTAGGCATGGTAGACGAACAATTCGCTGTCAAAAAACGCTCCGTCTCCTTCCCCCCACCAATGAGAAACTTTTGGTACCCCTTCCTCAATATGCACCCACCCTACTGTACCCACCCTGAAGACAACCATTCATACCACTTATCTTAATCTTTTGATTTTCAGAACTACGTAGTAATATTTAATCATAGAACTCAAAGTCGCAGCACAATTCAGAGTTACGTTTCAACGTCCCACAGTGGGCCAGGAAGCACACTTTTGTGGTCAAAATTGACTGCAGGCCACGGGGTTGGTTTTAGTTCATCGGTGTCTTCGACAAAATAACCCTACTATATTTGCGCTATCTATTGATTGATTTTGATTAGTTTTCTTTCTCTCCGCAAGGTGGTGCTTAAATATAACTTTTCTCCAGGCGCGGTCCTATGGGGGGGTGATCGGGGTGATCACCCCCCCCAAGCAGCAAAAAACCG
Organism: Uranotaenia lowii; assembly: GCF_029784155.1. Taxonomy (NCBI): domain Eukaryota; kingdom Metazoa; phylum Arthropoda; class Insecta; order Diptera; family Culicidae; genus Uranotaenia; species Uranotaenia lowii. The sequence continues at coordinate 403,611,859 of NC_073692.1, read as the reverse complement.
TTACAAAATACTCGCAAACGCTGGAATTTCTATGAAAAGTTCGAACATTTCCTAGTGAGTGTTCTTTGGTATTTTCAAAATTTTCCACTCCGTGGGGGTGATTGTTAAATAATATAATTTATTAATTTCTTAAATTCTTAAAATTGGAAAAAAAAAATCGGTCCTATGAACTGTACAGCTGTAACAATTTTCACCAAATTACTTTTGTTAAGACATTTACAGTGTTTAATTCGAAATTGGTGACGGTGAGGTGATGAACTAACCTGATAAAAATTTAGTTCAGGAATATACATACCTCCAAGAACAGATTAAAAAAAGGCTCCAAAAACTTGCCTATGTATTAAGATGAGATAAAACCAGTGATAATAATATCCCGTCATAACTCGCCTATTTCTTCGGGATCAAGTACTTTTCGTTGAAAAATATTATTAGCTATAAGAAATGAATCCTTTATTAATCTTTTTCATTTTAAATTATACATTATGTTTGAAAATATTGAATGCATGAAGCAAAAATACAATTTTTTACTGATTTACTAAATCATTTGTTTCAAATTTGTAACTATATCTTTCGATTCAGTTCCAATAAATTTTAAAATCTATGAGAGCTTGAAATTTAAGAGAAAACAAATAAAAATGAAGTTCCAAAAGCTGCATACCTAAGAATTTGATTTTAATAATTTTGTTTTAGAATTAAATTTATATTTAGAAATTGAAGAATCGAAACAAGAGTTTATATTAATTAGCTTTTCGAATCACGATTCAGCAAAATACTTTAGAAAAATAATAAAACATTCAGTTTTAAATTCATAGCAATTGTTAACACATTCTCAAAAAAATTGTTTTTTTCACATGTGTTTATTTTTTCATTTGTAAATTACATTTATATCGGAAGATTCTTTAAAGAGTTCTTAAATTGATAATTTTTAAACTGCGCAATATACAAATGACGGAAATTATCTTTTTGTCAGCAATTGTTCGCAGTGAATATTAAAGATTCGTACATTGTTTTATAAAAGGATGTAATAGCTGTTTAAAAGGATATCAAAAAGAGCAGTTAAACTTCTTAATTTAAAATGAAATTGGAAGGGAAGAGGAGAAGCAGTGTGCATCATGTTCGTGAAAGATTGTTTTTTTAGTAGTATATTCAATCGAATTCATCCATTACTTTGATGATTAATCACTAAGATAAAAACATTGTTTGAATCATTACAAATTTGATGCTGATATGAAATATTTTTCAAGAAACCAACTTCAGCCCCTATTTTTTATCTAAATGTTCAACTCCAGGTTCAAAGGGGTTTTTATAAATTCACATGGCCACAGGATTAACACTTTTTCAGATAAAAATAATTTAAATATTAAATAATTTAAAAATTATTCAAGAAAATTCTGCACTGTCTGACAAAACTTTTAAACATTACAAATAAAATTCAAAATAACGGTTCATATTACATTTCTTTCCGCAAGAACGCATGTAATTTTGACTTCTGTGAAATTTTTTTTTATTGAAGTTTTCTGTTTATTTACTATTCCCAATTTCGAAAATAATAGACTTTTAACGAATTTTAGAGAAGTAATGACTACATAGAAATTAAGATTTTTCTCATAGCAGAAACCAAATCGTTTTTCAGACTTCAGCAAAATTTTTAAATGAAATAAAATCTTTGTTTTCTAAAACTTTCTTCAGTAATGTAAGAAATTCTTGTTTTTTTTAAAAGAATTTTTTAACACTGTAGATTTTTTTTAGATCATTCCTCATCATGAAAGTAGTATTCCTTAATTGAATAATGCATAATAAACAAGTTCAGAACCAGTTTTTTTTCATGTTCACTTGTAAGTAAGTCTGCTTCTTTTAATATTGGAACAAATTCTTTTGCTCATTGTGGCGCTCCTAGTGGACGGATTTGGAAACTTTTTTCACCCACGTGTCGGGAAATTCATTACCTTTCACCATGTATTTATGTCATAACACCAAACGATAGCATTTTGTAAACAACCGCCATGGAAGCCGAACGGAGAGATCAAATTGTGCACAGTTTTCTTGAAAATCCATTGTTGTCGGCATCGAAGCTAGCTAAACAGCTTAAAATGCCCAGAAATACCGTATGGCGTGTTATCAAGCAGTACAAGGAAACATTGACGACGGCTCGGAAGCCGCATTCGAAGCGTCGGAGTGGAACTGTCGACCGGAAACTGCGTGGGAAAGTCATCAAGGCCGTCAAGAGGAATCCCAATCTTTCAGACCGCGATTTGGCCAATAAGTTCCAGGCCGCTCACAGTACGGTGCGACGAATTCGTCTCCGGGAAGGAATAAGGTCATTCCGAGCCAGCAAACAGCCAAATCGGACGCTGAAGCAGAACAATGTGGCCAGAATCCGTGCTCGAAAGCTGTACGACCAAGTGCTGACCAAGTTCGACGGATGTAAAGTCTGCTTCATTTAATATTGGAACACAAACAATTGCGTGTAGTTCAGTCATTTATTAACGAATTCATAATTTGTTTTTCATACAAATGTAGCATTTTCTTTACTCTTTCATAAAAAAAAATTAAAATTTACATCAGTTTTCAATGATTGATTTCATCCAAAACTGATTCTTATCAAAACTCCATATCACCAAAACGAGAAGTGATAAACAAAATCTAGTTGAAGATTCGAGTTCAGCGCATCAAAATCTACTAAATCAATCATTAAAACATTGATTTCTCTTTTCCTCTCGCCGTTATTTTTCTCTTTCCGATAACGGCTCATTGCTGCGCCGTCAGCCTACCAGTGCAACCAAAATTTATTTGAATATTTATCTCTCACGCTATGAAATTGTTACACCTAATAATTGATTTACACTATAAGCTATTGTTCGTACAACACCAAAATGCTATCTCTTTTTAACGGTTAGTCACCGTTGATTATTATTTTTTTATGATAGTTTAATGGTATTGCGGTGAACTTTTTACTACGAAAATTGATAGAAGAATTATAGATTGAAATTAAATGACGGAGAGACAAAGCAGATGCTTAATAAAAGAAAATTGAAAGATGTTGAAAGTGAGCTGAGAGCATATTTTTATGGAAAGCTTCAAAGGTGCGTTCTAGACCCTTTGTCCCGCATCAAATGAATGGCTGAGAGAAGTAATAGCGAGAGGCGCAATTACGTTCACCCATACATCCAACCCGATGGATTGGCAAAGCACGTGCTTCCCAATCGGACAAAAAGTCTCTTCAATCTGTAATTCTTCTATCAAAAATTTTCGTAGTAAAAAGTTCACCGCAATGCCATTAAACTATCATAAAAAATAAAAAAAATCTCTTGCATTATTTTGGTAAGACGTTTTTATTAGGAAAAACCAACTAATCTTTTTCATCTTCATATTAAATTTAAATTTATGAAGAGTTCAACACAGTGTTTTTGTTTGTTAATTTCATTTATCGACCTTATCGATGGAAATTAAAAGAACCTAACTAAGAACAATTCAACATTATGAAAATTCTTTTCAAATAGATGTTTGGATATTGAAAATGAGAGAGTAGAATTTTATAAGAAGCATTTTAATCACATGCCATCAATTCATTCCTCATGGCTAAACAAATAGGTAAACAAATTAATAAATAAATAAATAAATAAATAAAAGGGAACAGTTTCGTGTTTGATCATTCAAGAACTCTTCCATTTCCCAAATTGTACTTTGTCAGTGATGGTGGATTGTTGTTGTATTTTAAATACATAAAGTTATAACTACGAACACAATCTAAAATTAACTTTTCTTGCCTTTAATAATGATCACTGGTAGAATTTGAATATTTATTAGGGATTTTATCTTTGATAACTTAATAACTTGATAACTTGATAGAATTAATTATTTTCATTTTTAAATTAATCATCTGCTAATTTCGAATAAATTCTCTAAAGTTCAAAATTGATATATTTTCCTAATCAATAATTCACTTTTCAAATTGTGATTGAATTTTTCAACCAAAACTACAATTGAAATTGAAGAAAAGAAATATAAATGAATATGGTTGATAATTTACATTATTATCAATGATTCTGACCTGATCGGATTTTTTTGTAAGAGTTCTAGTTTAATTTGTTATCAAATTTGGTGCTATATTTGATCAATTCTTCTTCTGTGCACGGATTGTTATGTCAGAAGCTTCAAATTCTGTCTTTATTCCAATTTTTAATTCGCATTCCGTTTCTGATGTTTTGAATATACTTGCTTGATTTTTTTTTGTACAGAATAAGAATCAACATTTCGAATGATTTGTTAATGCCTAACCGGAAATAAAATTGATTTAAAATTTTGATTCTGATTTATTTTGATCCGTATCAGCATCTTTTTTTTCGAGTTGGTGTGATGACTATGGGTTTGAATTGGCTTTTAGAAATCAATTTGCCTATTTATTGTCCTTTTTTTGGTATTGTTAAAATTTCTAACTAATTTTTAATTCTCACCCATGGCCATGGACATGTCCATCGAACGGGTCTGATGTGCAGCAAATATTAAAGTCTCATTTGAAACTGCACACAAGCCCCCCCCCCCCCCCCCCCCGCACTCGCACTCGTCAAATGAATGATTTTTTCCGCAATATATTTACGTTTTTGACTGATTTTTGAAAATTTGGAAAATCACCCCCCCCAAGAGCCAGCTCTAGGACCGCCCCTGCTTTTCTCAGAAGCAAGATACAGGCACGATTTTTTTTCTACAAAGTTGTTAATTATACCATTTATCTCCACTTTGTAGAATATCGTTTAGTTTAATTTTATTGCCCTTCAAGTAAATACAATAATTATTTTAAAAAAATGAGAAATTGTATTTAAATTTATTTTCATTTTTAGATATGCAGTACCTCCAGGTTCCACAGAACCGTAAAACTGGATAAGAATGATAACTTTTTGCAATATTTCTCAATTATTTTTTCTGTTAAGGAGAATGTGGCATGTTTTATATTTTTAAAACCAGTACTGGACTCCTATGAATGTAAAACATGGTTGCGAAAACTTATTAGACTTCTTCGAATGCGATTTAAAAACTGATGTCGTTTTCGTTTAGAATTTGATGCTTTGAGGTAACACTGGAGTCTCTATTTTGACAATTTTAACGAGTGTTCTAGATCATAAAGGATACAAAGCACTTTCATGATATTAACAAATACTAGTAATTGATAAAATAAGGCAGTTCGTGTGTTAGGGCCGAACAACAATTTAAACCGAATGATGCTGCATAAATTTAGGGGCTAAATTTTTTAACATTACTTAAAAAAATTAACTACAAGAAAAAATTAAATTTTGCCCTCGCACTTTTCCCCTTTAATTTTTTTTTCTTCAAATTATACCATTTGATAGGGTTTCTAGACTTTTGAACTTGAAACTTTTTTAAATATCAAAAATGTTCTTGAAAATATAGCAAAAACTATACCAAAACTACTGATTTGCAAAGAAAAAAAGTTGAACCGTCACATAAATCAAAATGCTGCTTCTAAACTCTTTGATTTCATCAGGAAGGGTGTTTGTTTGCGAGCCTTCGAAAGAATAGTTATTTTTAAGAATTTGAAATAAAATTTTTACTTACATTTGAAATTTTCAATCAGAAACCAAGTTTTTCCCAATTCGAAACTCAACATGTAGGTTTTTAAGCGTAGAAAAAAATTGAAGATATATTGAATTTAGACTTAGTTATTGATGATTATGTGGAAAAAAGTCATGTTGATCAAAGCTTCCCCGGTGATCAATGTTACCCCGTTTCACGGTACTCAACTTAAATTGATTTAAATAAGATATTCTAGTGAAAACTTAATCTTTTTGCAAAACTTTTGAAAACTTATTTAAATTGCAATAACTTGCTTGGTTTTAGTTTGGCGTACCTCATTTTTCGAGAAATGGCAATTGTGATTATAATCAAAATGTTTGTATCCTAATGTATGTAAAAAATTTTGGGGGGCTCTCGTGGGTTCTTTGTCAAATTATTGAAAAAAGTTGGTTTATTTTGAAAACAAATCCACACGTTTAAAGACACTCAATGAGAACATGCGTATTCCTCGTAGAAAAGTCGAACTTTCATCTTTAAAATTTAAGATATGTGTATTGCGATGCTTTTAATAAATAATTCAGCAAATTTTTCGCTCTTTTGATCAAATTTGAGGTTCTCAGAGCCAAATGAGTAAAAATGAAAAAATGGTCGATTTCGAGTTAATGATGCAAAGCGATTTTTCAGAGTTTTTATTTTTTTTACAGACTTTTACATTTGATAGAAAAATACAAATACTCGAAAAATATATGGCAAACGGCCAAACACATTAATTAAAAAGCGTGTTTTATCGAAATAAGCTATAATGTACTTATACCCCTTTGGCTCCAAAGGCCTCATTTGTAAAAATTTTAATAAAAAAAAAAGAAAAAAAAAACGATGAAAATTTGATTTTTCAACCAGAAATGAGCATGTTTTTTTTCGAAAAGGGCCTTTAAACTTGTGAGTTTATATTGAAAATTCACCAACTTTATTAAATAATTTCGCAAGAAACCCACCGACATTTTTCACATGCATTAAAATTATAATCACTCCTCAAAAAATGAGGCCTAACCGCGTCTAAGATTATTGAAATTTGAAAAAAAGTATAGTATTTAACGATTTTTTGCGATAAAAATGAAAGAAAAAAGCTGCAAAACGAAAAAGAGTACTGTGAAACTTGAAGATATTGAAAAGCTAAAAACTAAAATAAGTAAAAAAATACAGTTTTTTTTTAATTAGGGAAGAGAGGGGTAACGTGGGCCACTCTGAATATCTCAGGTGTGTGTTGAGAAAAAAATTTCAATCCAATTGCCATCGCCGTCGTTTAGCATAAACATATTTTTCTATATGTTGCTGACTGCGTATTTACATTTATCAAGCTTTAAAAAAATAATAATAAAGTTTACATAACTAAACAAACACCCGCAAATTGCATCGATAGGAAACCTCAAATATTTTGATTTTTGTTTCAATTTTGCAAAAAATCAAAATTGAAACTGACAATCCTAATGATTAATGAAGGAGTAAATAAAGATTTAATATCAAAACATATATTGTTGTTATCTTCAGAATGCTTCAATGATATATTAAAATATCGTTTGCTTAGCAGCTCAGATTTCAGAAATCGTAGAAAATCTGATAGTTCAGTTTGGAAAATTTTCTCTTTTCAAAATGGAAAATTGGTCTAAATTGGTCTTTTGTCATTTGACAGTATGAGAAAAATAATTGAAATATTGCGCTGTACTTATTTGTAGCCTAGAATTCGAATAAATTCTATTCTATAATTCTATATTAATTTTCTCAAAACTTTGAAATATGAAGCGTACCTCAGCGTTTCCAGACGTTCTTATACACTTTTCGGGAAGTTAGAGATTTCCTTCCATCAAAAAAATAAGAAGTTAAAAACATCACTTTGAGATAAAGATATGAAGAATCTTTTGGCATAATTTATTTGAAATAAATAACTTTATATGAATGTCTTTGGTTACAAACACCTCATTTGATTATTAATAAATAAAAAGGAATTCATGTTTGAATGTGTTACTTATATTTATAACCTAAATTTTTTCTTCTATAAAATAACGAAATTGAAAATACTTGAACATGGCTAATTTGTGCAAGAATTTGAGATCAAATTTTAAAACTTTTATTTACATTTTACAAATTAACTACAAAATGTGTTCTAAATAAAATCTCTCAGAAATCATAAGTGAAATCGAGTGAGTTTTTAACTACAGTTGCGTTCAAAAAAGAATGAAATCGCATGAAGCTGCGCACCCACTTCCAACTTTGACAAGCTGCCATTTCTCTCTCGGTTTATATTTTTTCATGAAAACTTTACACAATCTAGTTCAACTATCCAACTAACACTCCACAAAATTTGAAGTCTTTTCAATGACGCGAAACAAAGATACAGCTTTTCCCGTAAAAAAGGGAAATTTGGAGTTGCTTCACTAAATTTGCTGTATCTTTGACAATTTTCATCGAAAAATCATGAAATTTGGCCCAAAGATGTAAAAATGTTTGATCTAATATCAGGCCAAGTTTCGTCAAAATCGTTGAACGTGATCAAAAATGGTGCCGGGTTGAAGATAAGGTTCATTATCGCCCAGCAGACTATTTCATTCTTTTTTGGACGGATCTTTGTATGGAAAACATCGTAATCCATGTATTCTTGGTTTTTTCTTCCACAAAACCAACATTTATTACAAAGAATGTTGTAAATTGATAGGAACTTCATCCTTGCTTTGTTTAGAAATAGAAATTGATCCAACAGAGCTGGTATTGAAACAAAAGAGCGAATAGAATACTCGCTTTAATTGTGGATCAAATTTGTTTTTCGGTATAATTAGCAGGTCATTTCTTTAACTCTGTTTTTCTTATTTTGAACCCTGTTGAAACATTTTCTCTTTCGAAACAAAGTATGAATGAAATTGTGAGCAATTTACAACATTCTTTGTGATAACTTTTGGTTTTGTGTAAGAAAAAACCAAGAATACATGGATTACGATGTTTTCCATACAAACATCCGTCCAAAAAAGAATGAAATCGTCTGCTGGGCGATAATGAACCTCATTTTCAATCCGGCACCATTTTTGATCACGTTCATCGATTTTGACGAAACTTGGCCTGATATTAGATCAAACATTTTTACATCTTTGGGCCAAATTTCATGATTTTTCGATGAAAATTGTCAAAGATACAGCAAATTTAGTGAAGCAACTCCAAATTTCCCTTTTTTACGGGAAAAGCTGTATCTTTGTTTCCCGCCATTGAAAAGACTTCAAATTTTGTGAAGTGTTAGTTGGATAGTTGAACTAGATTGTGTAAAGTTTTCATGAAAAAATATAAACCGAGAGAGAAATGGCAGCTTGTCAATGTTGGAAGTGGGTGCGCAGCTTCATGCAATTTCATTCTTTTTTGAACGCAACTGTATGTTCACTGTTCACTTATAAAAATTATCGATATATTCTTCAGAGTTAAATTTTCGTGACACTTTCAACAGGTAGTGACTAAGAATTTTAAAAAATGCTTAGGAACGGTGTGCTCGGAAATCCGGCAAAAGGGGGGCAAAAGTTTGAAAAACACTGGTTTAGAATGTTTTAAGCATTTGTTTTTTTTATTTTAATCGCCGTTAGTTGTCACAACGTGTTTGAAAAATTTTAAAAAGACATTCCTTTTTTTTTTCTTTTTTGATTATGAATTTCAAATTTAAAACGCACATTCCCCCTTATTCCTCGCCGCGCGTGAGGTGACGATAGTCGAGTCGAGTCGGAGTCACGTGAGTCTTGTCACCTTATTGCCGAAGCCGATGTGACAGAGGTTCATGCCCAGCTGGCTACTAGATTAAGATAAGAACTCAAAAAGTTCATTCTAAAAGACATTTCTCACCTAAAGCGACTTCTGGAATCGGGTGACTAGGGTGAATCGACTATCGTCACCTCACGCGCGGCGCAGAATAAGGGGGATTATCTTGACGGGACCAGAACTTATCTTAAAAATCTTTAAATACGCTGTATTCAGACCGGCAAAAAGGCAGTAGGAATAATCAAACACTAAGTAAAGTACTTTTTCATTCTTATAAACTGAATTTCAACCCAGTTAAGCCTCATCACATTTCCTAAACATGTAGTAATCAACATTGAACATGAACATTCAATTTGAGGTGTTTTTAGAAGGATAAACAACATAAGGTTTAATTATTAAATTGTTAATTTCTCCTCTGAACTAAATCTTCGTTCTGTCTTCGATAAAAATGATTCAAAAGAAAACACCTTTATTGCAATATATTTGTTTATTTTACACACTGTTGCCAGTTATTTTTCACAGCCGATTCCGAAATTTTTTTTATTGAAATTTCAAAGCTTTGTATGCTATATTTAAAAAAAAAACTATTTCATCAAATTTTGAGAGACACTATTTATTTTTGAATCTATTTTATAACATCCAAGCTTGAAAATGAATATTTGAAGTTTTTAGGAATCAATGTCGGGCCAATTGTTCACAAATCATGAAAAGTGTGTTGTGTTGATTTTTTTGTTTTGTGGGTCCCGAAGATAGACACGATGACGATGGCTACCATCATACAAATGCAGTCCTGTCCACTTTTTTGAGGGTGCAGGAAATCTATGAGAAGATTCTATGTAGGTATGTTGTTTCTCAGACTTTCATGTTTGAAAAATTCAGAAAATAAGCATAATTAAGATGCATTTCCAAGGACAGGAAAGACCATCGAAACAATTACTTTCTTTTTGATTTTATACATCAACCTAGTTTATAATGTGAGTAAGTTATGAGCCTTTTCCCCCAAGAAGCAATGTCTAAATTACTCCGAAGGCATTAATTCATATCGCATAAAACCAAAACAGCACCGCTAGCAGAGCGTCTGTCATCTTTCGGTCGCTGCAAGCTTGTGCTCGAAAGAAAACTATGTGTTTACTTTTTCCGACAAATTTCCAACTGGCAACTGACTGTTGTGGTGGGTTCGAAGATAGTTTCGAAGATGCCACCACAAACCCCCCACCAACACCAATCGTTTTCTATTGGGCGCGTTAACTTCGGAAGGAAAAACTACCTCCTTCATCCCTCTGTCTTGAGGATCGCAGCCGGAAAGGGTTTTCCGATGCCACAGTTCGTTGCCGCTTGACGCGATATACGCTCGCTTTCAGCCATGTTTGTGTGCGCGCCGCCATTAATCACGTTGATTTATGGCTTTTTAAATTTGAAACATTAAATTAAGGGTCGACCCGGTCGGATTTGGCTGTGTGTTGGCATCTTAGTTTTTGCATTTTTTTTTTGTTATTTCAGAGTGTATTCTCCAAGAGCTCCTCCATCAAGGGGAAATCGAGACTTGTCGAGCGAGAGTAGTGCATCTGGCCATGCATACATAGTTCGGTGGTCAAGTCCAAGTGCTTAATTTAGCCGGCACAGACAGGATGAATGGCGGTGATTCATTGAGAGTGGGTGCTTTCGGCTGTCGTTTGATGAACTTGGGTCCCAAAAAAAAGCTTCCCAATAGGTTATTCAAAGGCTGAAAGGATGGTGATTTAGAGAGCCGGGCATCAGTTGGTAAACTGAAAATTGAGACATTAGTTGCCAATAATAAAAACTGGCCAATGGGGTTAATGAGATGACCGATTAGAAGGTACTTTTTGTACATTTTCAACAGCAGTAAAACCGTTCTAAAACGTTTTATTTTAGATTACATGTAGAATGCTGAGTCACGAATAGTGATTGTAGAATATTGAAGAAATACCTATGTTTCGTAACGAAGTCAATACGTCAGTTCTCACCTGCAAATAAAAAAAAAGAGAAAAATAAGTTCAAATGGTGAAAAAGCATTGCTCAAAAGAAAGTGTCTGAAAAACTGATCATGCATAGGCACAAGGCGTTAAAAATCTACAGTATCAATTTTCTCTTCTGGAAAAAGACACATTTATCTCTAATTGTTAGTTTTTTTGATTCTATGATTTACGTTACGTCAATACGTTTAAATAATTTATCATAAGTTTCTAGAACATCATTTAAAAACAGTCTACGTATGCATGTAGATTTTCATACTAGACCGAGTCGATTTGGGAACATTTTTGAGTTTCTCAAAACCTGGGTTCCTAAAAACTTCATTTTGGTTCAAAACTTATCCATGATTTTTTGCAGATTTCTTAAGTAACGTTTGCATGAGTTAATTCTAACGTTTAGGCTTGGACGGGAAAATTGAAAATTCTGTTCTGAAAAATCAACACATTTTTTGTTTCTTCTGTGGAACAAAGCTTGCTAATGGATATTGTACCAATGCATCAAATGTTTAAATGAAATTTTCTTTTTAACAACATTGTCGAAGACAGTAACTTCGCATCTTATAAGACGAAAAAGTTATAAGTTTTTGAAAAGGGATATGTCTTTTGGCATTGAATAACAATCAATTCAACTGACATCACTGCTGGTTACTAGCAAGATATTGCTTGAAAAGTGGTTGAGCAATACCACAAACGGCATTAGCAGTGATGTCAGTTCAATTAATTGTTTTTCAATGCCAAAAGACGTAACCCTATAAATCAGTTAATAATTTTTTCGTCTGATAAGTTACGAAGTTACTGTATTGTACAAAGATGTTTCATGAAATTTTAATTTTTAAATTTACAAATTGGCACAAAACCCTTGAACAGGCTCAGTTCCACAGAAGAAACATAACTGATGTTTTTTTAAAAAAAATATTCAATTTATCCACTAAATTTAAATGTAACATTTTACTCATGTAAAAGAGACTTATAATTAATGAGAAAAAAATTGATGAATTTTCAACCAAACAAAGCTTTAAAAAACCCAGGGATCTTAAACTAATTTTTGAAAATACAAAAATGACAAAATGACAAAAATGACAAAAATGACAAAAATGACAAAAATGACAAAAATGACAAAAATGACAAAAATGACAAAAATGACAAAAATGACAAAAATGACAAAATGACAAAAATGACAAAAATGACAAAAAATGACAAAAATGACAAAAATGACAAAAATGACAAAAATGACAAAAATGACAAAATATGACAAAAATGACAAAAATGACAAAAATGACAAAAATGACAAAAATGACAAAATGACAAAAATGACAAAAATGACAAAATGACAAAAATGACAAAAATGACAAAAATGACAAAAATGACAAAAATGACAAAAATGACAAAAATGACAAAAATGACAAAAATGACAAAAATGACAAAAATGACAAAAATGACAAAAATGACAAAATGACAAAAATGACAAAATGACAAAAATGACAAAAATGACAAAAATGACAAAAATGACAAAAATGACAAAAATGACAAAATGACAAAAATGACAAAATGACAAAAATGACAAAAATGACAAAAATGACAAAAATGACAAAAATGACAAAAATGACAAAAATGACAAAAATGACAAAAATGACAAAAATGACAAAAATGACAAAAATGACAAAAATGACAAAAATGACAAAATGACAAAAATGACAAAAATGACAAAATGGACAAAAAATGACAAAAATGACAAATGACAAAAATGACAAAAATGACAAAAAATGACAAAATGACAAAATGACAAAAATGACAAAAATGACAAAAATGACAAAAATGACAAAAATGATAAAAATGACAAAAATGACAAAAATGACAAAAATGACAAAAATGACAAAATGACAAAAATGACAAAAAATGACAAAAATGACAAAAATGACAAAAATGACAAAAATGACCAAAATGACAAAATGACAAAAATGACAAAAATGACAAAAATGACAAAAATGACAAAAATGACAAAAATGACAAAAATGACAAAAATGACAAAAGAATGACAAAAATGACAAAAATGACAAAAATGACAAAATGACAAAAATGACAAAAATGACAAAAATGTCAAAATGGACAAAATGACAAAATGACAAAAATGACAAAAATGACAAAAATGACAAAAATGACAAAAATGACAAAAAATGACAAAAATGACAAAAATGACAAAAATGACAAAAATGACAAAAATGACAAAAATGACAAAAATGACAAAAATGACAAAAATGACAAAAATGACAAAAATGACAAAATGACAAAATGACAAAAATGACAAAAATGACAAAAATGACAAAAATGACAAAAATGACAAAAATGACAAAATGACAAAAATGACAAAATGACAAAAATGACAAAAATGACAAAAATGACAAAAATGACAAAATGACAAAAATGACAAAAATGACAAAAATGACAAAAATGACAAAAATGACAAAAATGACAAAAATGACAAAAATGACAAAAATGACAAAAATGACAAAAATGACAAAAATGACAAAAATGACAAAAAGGACAAAAATGACAAAAATGACAAAAATGACAAAAATGACAAAAATGACAAAAATGACAAAAATGACAAAAATGACAAAAATGACAAAAATGACAAAAATGACAAAAATGACAAAAATTACAAAAATTACAAAAATTACAAAAATTACAAAAATTACAAAAATTACAAAAATTACAAAAATTACAAAAATTACAAAAATTAACAAAAATGACAAAAATGAGAAAAAATGACAAAAATGAGAAAAATGACAAAAATGACAAAAATGACAAAAATGACAAAATGACAAAAATGACAAAAATGACAAAAATGACAAAAATGACAAAATGACAAAAATGACAAAATGACAAAAATGACAAAAATGACAAAAATGACCAAAAATGACAAAAATGACAAAATGACAAAAATGACAAAATGACAAAAATGACAAAAATGACAAAAATGACAAAATGACAAAAATGACAAAAATGACAAAATGACAAAAATGACCAAAATGACAAAAATGACAAAAATGACAAAATTGACAAAATGACAAAAATGACAAAAATGACAAAAATGACAAAATGACAAAAATGACAAAAATGACAAAAATGACAAAAATGACAAAATGACAAAAATGACAAAAATGACAAAAATGACAAAAATGACCAAAAATGACAAAAATGACAAAAAGGACAAAATGACAAAATGACAAAAATGACAAAATGACAAAAATGACAAAAATGACAAAAATGACAAAAATGACAAAAATGACAAAAATGACAAAAATGACAAAAATGACAAAAATGACAAAAATGACAAAAATGACAAAAATGACAAAAATGACAAAAATGACAAAAATGACAAAAATGACAAAAATGACAAAAATGACAAAAATGACAAAAATGACAAAAATGACAAAATGACAAAATGACAAAAATGACAAAAATGACAAAAATGACAAAAATGACAAAATGACAAAATGACAAAAATGACAAAAAATGACAAAATGACAAAAAATGACAAAAATGACAAAAATGACAAAAATGACAAAATGACAAAATGACAAAAATGACAAAAATGACAAAAATGACAAAAATGACAAAAATGACAAAAATGACAAAAATGACAAAAATGACAAAAAATGACAAAAATGACAAAAATGACAAAAATGACAAAATGACAAAATGACAAAAATGACAAAAATGACAAAAATGACAAAAATGACAAAAATGACAAAAATGACAAAAATGACAAAAATGACAAAAATGACAAAAATGACAAAAATGACAAAAATGACAAAAATGACAAAAATGACAAAAATGACAAAATGACAAAAATACAAAAAGACAAAATGACAAAAATGACAAAAAATGACAAAAATGACAAAAATGACAAAAATGACAAAAATGACAAAAATGACAAAAATGACAAAAATGACAAAAATGACAAAAATGACAAAAATGACAAAAATGACAAAAATGACAAAAATGACAAAAATGACAAAATGACAAAAATGACAAAAATGACAAAAATGACAAAAATGACAAAAATGACAAAATGACAAAAATGACAAAAATGACAAAAATGACAAAATGACAAAAATGAAAAAATGCAAAAATGACAAAAATGACAAAAATGACAAAAAAGGACAAAAAGGACAAAAATGACAAAATGACAAAAATGACAAAAATGACAAAAATGACAAAAAATGACAAAAATGACAAAAATGACAAAAATGACAAAAATGACAAAAATGACAAAAATGACAAAAATGACAAAAATGACAAAAATGACAAAAATGACAAAAATGACAAAAATGACAAAATGACAAAAATGACAAAAATGACAAAAATGACAAAAATGACAAAATGACAAAAAATGACAAAAATGACAAAAATGACAAAAATGACAAAAATGACAAAAATTACAAAAATTACAAAAATGACAAAAATGACAAAAATGACAAAAATGACAAAAATGACAAAAATGACAAAAATGACAAAAATGACAAAAATGACAAAAATGACAAAAATGACAAAAATGACAAAAATGACAAAAATGACAAAAATGACAAAAATGACAAAAATGACAAAAATGACAAAAATGACAAAAATGACAAAAATGACAAAAATGACAAAAATGACAAAAATGACAAAAATGACAAAAATGACAAAAATGACAAAAATGACAAAAATGACAAAAATGACAAAAATGACAAAAATGACAAAAATGACAAAAATGACAAAAATGACAAAAATGACAAAAATGACAAAAATGACAAAAATGACAAAAATGACAAAAATGACAAAAATGACAAAAATGACAAAAATGACAAAAATGACAAAAATGACAAAAATGACAAAAATGACAAAAATGACAAAAAGGACAAAAATGACAAAAATGACAAAAATGACAAAAATGACAAAAAGGACAAAATGACAAAAATGACAAAAATGACAAAAATGACAAAAATGACAAAAATGACAAAAATGACAAAAATGACAAAAATGACAAAAATGACAAAAATGACAAAAATGACAAAAATGACAAAAATGACAAAAATGACAAAAATGACAAAAATGACAAAAATGACAAAAATGACAAAAATGACAAAAATGACAAAAATGACAAAAATGACAAAAATGACAAAAATGACAAAAATGACAAAAATGACAAAAATGACAAAAATGACAAAAATGACAAAAATGACAAAAATGACAATGTTAAATTTGACTTATTAATTATGTAGGTCAGAACCCAAAAAGTTTATTTGCATTTTCAACAGACAACGAATAATTGCTTGCGGCGTGAAAAAGCTCCTTGCATAACAATCTTCCACACCTCCAAAGCCCTGGGAAACGAAATACAGTTTAAGGTTACTGGGCCAAAAAAAATATAGCTGAGCGTGATGCTCACCGTTGTTGATGGCTCAATGAATGCTAAGACAGGTACTTAAATATACGGCGTGTCTGGCTGAATGGCTTGAAAAATGAGCTAGCTACTCCAAATAAGAAAGATGGCACGCGACCACGAACGAAAACCCAAATTACACCAGTAAGACCTTGTCTGTAGTCAGTACTCAATACTTTATAGGAGAGCTTCAGGGGGTAGTTTTCTCGGTTTTGCTTCACTAGAAAGTCCACCAGCCCATAAACTTGACTGGTAGCTGATTGAATATTTAGTTTACAGCTTGCAGTAAGTACTGTTGCACTTTGTTTTTTTTTGTCGGTATTATTCATTAGTAGTTGGTTGGG
This sequence comes from Uranotaenia lowii, assembly GCF_029784155.1. Lineage (NCBI taxonomy): Eukaryota > Metazoa > Arthropoda > Insecta > Diptera > Culicidae > Uranotaenia > Uranotaenia lowii. The sequence goes on along the minus strand of NC_073692.1, from coordinate 403,594,781 downwards.
CGTTTAAGCAACAACTGTTCGATATTCATGAATTGGTTCGACATTTTTTTTCGTCTAGCTTTTCCCAAGAGCAGCCTCGCTTCTTCACCAGAAGAGAGGGAGGATCCAAACGGAGGCTAGCTCCTCCGAGGGGAGAATTGTTGGAAATCGATCACTGAGGCAATCGGTCGGTCTTTCGGTATTTTGTCTGACCAGTGTTAGTTCGTGGGGCCCGGCAAAGTCCGTCAATGGAAGAGTGTGTGAACAGACAGCAAAAAATGCAAAAAAAAAACAAAATAGAAACACCTATAAATGGTAATAGGTAAACACAATTTCTCATGTAAGGCTGCTTGTTCGACAGCTTTGATGAATTTGATGCAATCGATAGGACTATGGACTTCGGTATGGGGTAAGCCATTTGTAGCTACCAGTTGTTAGTTGTTGGTGAGCTGAAACAAATTGAGCTGATTTTTCACACCGCATTGCATTGCTGCTAAAGCTACTATTGGATCGGATGGACACTTTTTGTATGGAGTGTGATTTCGAATTTGTATTGATGATGATTTATGAGTCGGACAATGTGTTAACCCCTGTTTCAGTAATTATGGGCGTTTATTGGAAATTTTATTGGTAAAGAAATTTGAACTCGACATTTGTTGTCGGGATATGTCAAATCAATTCATCAATCAATTATATCATCAAACCATTTCACAGGTTATATTCAGGATGGTCTGTAAGGTCTGCTTTTGACTCTAGGAGAAGAAATGGAAAACAATGTTTTTGCAATTCAATTCATTTCTCAGGCCATTTAAGGAATTTTGATAAAATTTTTGAAAACTTAATGGGAAATGTAATCGGAAAAATTGCTGAAACAGCATTTCACTTGTTATAAAATATTCAAAGAATTTTTAGAATAATCTACATTTGAATACTTATACAGTTGGCCAAAACTTACAAGCAGTGATGGTTTGAATCATTTGACTTAATTTTGAATCATTTGCTTATAACTTCTTTTGAAAACATTTTTCCCAGAAATGATGTTCTAAACTTTAGTAGAACTAGATCTTAGCTGCAACTTTTGTGACCAACACAAACCTGTATCTCTTATGCCTTATGAATGAGAAATCGAAAAGTTTAAATTTTTGAGCAATGATCGTAATCACAATCATTTGGATTAGCGGGTTGGATTAAATCCTACAATTCATACCACATTGAAGATACATATTTATGACATACAAGAAAGTTGTAGCTTAGATCTGTATCTACTAAAGTTTAGAACATCATTTCATGGAAAAATGTTTTCAAAAGAAGTTATAACCAAATGATTCAAAAATAAGTCAAATGATTCAAACCATCACTGCTTACAAGATTCATCTATATATATAAAAAGCAATTATCTGTATGTTTGTTTGTTTGTTTGTTTGTTTGTTTGTTTGTCCTCTATGGACTCAGCCGTCTTAAGAGCTAGAGATCTGAAATTTGGCATGGATGCTCATTAGGGCCAGGAATGATGAAAAATGTTTTTAAATTTTTGGACGACCCCTTCTGAAAGGGGGTCGTCCATACAAGACAAATATTGTTTTCACGTTATTGACGTTATTTTCCGTCGGATTGTGATGAAAATTTGCACATGGGTGTTTTGAGAGACGAACAATCGATTACAGTTATCAAATTTAGGGTCAGAGGTTGGCCAAAGGGGTCGTCCATATTCACTGATAAATGTTTTTGCGATATTGGTGTTATTATACACCGGATTGTGATGAAAATTTGCACATGAGTGTTTTGAAAGACGAGCAATCGATTTCGAGTTTCGAATTGCGGATCAGAAGTCGGCTGAAAGAGTCGTCAATACCCAACTTTAATGTTTTTGCGATTTTGACGTTATTCTAGATTGGATTGAGATGAAAATTTCCGCATAGGAGTTTTGAGGGACGCTCTTTTGCTTTCAGGTTTCAAACCTTGACTCAGGGGTCGGCAAAAGGGGTTATTATCTGTTCACTGTTTTTACGATATTCTCTTGATTGAGCATAGAATTGTAATGAAAATTGGCACATGGGAGTTCAACAGAAAAGATATTTGATTTCAGGTGTCAAGTTTTGAATCGTGGTCAAAAAAGGCCGTCCATGTTAGTTGCTCACTGTTTTCGCGATATTGTCGTGATCATGCATCGGATTGAGATGAAAATGTTCAGATGAGGGTTATAAACTATGAGCAATTGACTCCAGGTAGCATGTTCCGTGTCAAGGGTCGGCGAAAGGGGCGTCTATATTCACTGATCACTGTTTTCAAGTTCCTGACGTTATTTTACATATAATTTGAAAAGAAAAAATGGCACAAGGGACTTTTGAGGAACGTAAAATTGGTTTCAATTATCGAATTTCGGGCCATGGGACAGAAAAAGAGGGTTTCATTGAAAGTTCAGTGTTTTGTGCAATAATTTTGTTGGAGGCAGATAATTGATACCAATTTAAGTGTGAAGGTCAAGCAAAAGAGTCGTGCATACAAACAAATAGTACATGTTTCTGCCATAATGTCTAGATTTTGCAAACGATCGAGAAGAAAACACTCTCACATAAATTTTAATAAAAAGCCAATCAACCGTTTAATTCGAATTTCAAGTAATAGTAATAGTAGCGACTTTAAACACTGTTGAATTTTTCCCCCAAAATTGTCGAAAGAATGTTTCGAATTCATTTTCTAAACTCATTTTGACGTACCAATGATTTAAAGCGAAACGAAGTTCGTACGGGATCAGCTAGTTATCTATATATATAAAAAGCAATTTCTGTGGGTTTGTTTGTTTGTCCTCTATAGGCTCAGCCATCTTACGAGCTAAAGAGCTGAAATTTGGCATGGATACTCATTAGGACCAGGAATGATGAAAAATGTTTTCAGATTTTTGGATGACCCCTTTTAAAGGGGGTCGTCCATACAAGACAAATATTGTTTTCGCGATATTGACGTTATTTTTCGTCGGATTGTGACAAAAATTTGCACATAGGGGTTTTGACAAATGAGAAATTGATTCCAGGTATTGAATTTTGTGTCAGGGATCGGCAAAAGGGGTCGTCCATACGAACTGTTCAGTGTTTTTGCTATATTGACGTTATTATGCATTGGGTTAATACGAAAATTTGCACATGAGTGTTTTGAGGGACGAGCAATCGATTCCAGGTGGGTTAATACGAAAATTTGCACATGAGTGTTTTGAGGGACGAGCAATCGATTCCAGGTATTAAATTCAGAGTCAGGGGTCGGCCAAAGGGGTCGTCCATATCAACTTTTTAATGTTTTTAAGGTATCGGCGTTATTATGCATTTTATTGAGATGAAAATTTGCAGACGGGAATTTTAAGGAACGGACAATCGATTCCAGTTATCAAATTTTGTAGAAGGGGTCGGCAAAAGGGGTCGTTCATATCAACTGTTCAATGTTTTTGCGATATTTGCGTTATTATAGATTAGTTTTTGGTGAAAACTTGTATAAGAGTACTTTGAGGAACGATCAATCGATTCCAGGTTTCAAATTCAGGGTCAAAGGTCGGCCAAAGGGGTCGTCCATATCAACACTGTTTTTGCGATATCAATGCTTAAATGCATAGGATTAAGATGGATACTTGGTACGTGGGAGTTTCAAGGTACGAGTAATGGATTTCAGGAGTCGAATTTTAATTCAGAGGTCTCTGAAAGGGGTCGTCCATATAAACTGTTCAATGTTTTTGAGGTATTGACGTTATTATGCATTGGATTGCGATGAAAATTTTCCACATAGTTTCAGATTTCAAATTTCGAGTCAGGGATCGGCAAAAATGGTCGTCCATATTATCTGTTCAATGTTTTTGCTATATTGGGGGTTATTCTGCGAGTCGAATGACGTGACTCACAAAAATTCACTTTTTTATCCTAACTCCAGGAAATGATTCAGAGAAGAAATGTTAGTATGAATGAGCTCCAAAAATTGATCATAGGACATTTTTTCACAACGATGTGAAATTTTGCACATCACGTCACGTGACTCTCAGAATAAGCCCCATTGTCTTGATTATACATCGGATTATAATGAAAATTTGCTCATGGGAGTTTTACAGCACATGTAATTGATTTCACATGCCAAATTTTGACTAGGAATCATTAAAAGGGTTCGTCTTAATATTTTCGTTTTTTTTTTGCCATTATTACGTTCTCAGGCATCATATCGAGGCAAGAACGGGGAATCGATTCCTGATAACAAACTTTCGATTAGACGACAGAAAAAGGGGTCGTCCACATCTACTGTATAATGTTTTTGCAACAATTGTTCTATTATGCATGAGATCCAGACAAAAATTCATTACGGGTGTTTTACAAAACGGACAATTGATTTATGAATTAAAATTTTCAATCAGGCGACAGAAAAGGGGTCGTTAATATTACCTTTAGAATATTTTAGACATAATTTCGTTGTTATGCATCCTAAAAAGACAAAAATTCGTACACGGGTGTCCTTTTCGACAGTTAATCAATTTCTTATTTTAAATTTCCGTTTGGTAGACAAGCTAATAGGTCGCTTTTAAATTCTGTTTAGTATTTTAAGCAAATTTTTGGTGAAAATGCGTCCCAATTAACAACCAAATACAAAATCATCAGCTTTGAAGTTAAAACGAAACGAAGTTCGTACGGGATCAGCTAGTAAATAGATAAAGAGGCTTGAATCATTTGCAATCTTTATGTTAATGATTACCGATTTAAAAAAACAACTAATCAATTGGTTAAAAAGTCAAACAGCTATAAAGTGAATATGAAATAATTTCAATTTTTGATTAACTATTAATAGAAGAAATATATGAGAAAATATTGATGGATGCTGCTGTTGCTTCTTCACTAGAAATCCAAACTTTTTTGAAGGTCTCAGTCGACTTGTTTTTAAATGGATTTTTATTTGTTTGTTTGAATAAGGTGCTGCATTTTCTTGACCTGAACCAAACCAAAAAAAAATAGAAAGGGGATTTTAATATCAATAAAACTAAAATCGTTTTTGCTTTAAAATAGACTGCAAGCCAGAATTTCCCAGGAAAAGAGATAAAGCTAAGCAATCAAGTATCCTCACTCTCTCCTACTGGCAAAGAAAAAACTCATTCTGATAACTCTAAGGCGAACCTCAATCAAATTTGACAAAACTGCAGAACGACACAAATTTTGTGACGCAATGATTATAACATGAGGAAAAAATTGCAAACATTTTCACGTGAAAAAAGTTACAGGGTTTTAAAATAAGCTTTTACTTTTTCATACTTTTTCGAATAAAATCAAAGGAAAAGTAACGACAAAATCCTAATGCCGGGAATTAATTCACCACATTTCTCAATCGTATGGTATTTTCAATTTTTTTTTTCATGATATTTGTAAACCTTTTTAAAATAAAAACAACAATTCTTAGGTACTGCCAGATATTGAATGTTGCTGTTAAATTACATATTAAAAGAAAAGATTTTCAATAAATCACAAACATTTCAACAATATTGCAATGTTGATCATAACTTAGTACCCACAACACGTGATAGCTCAAAATACTATAAATAAATGAAATACAGACCCCGTTCGTTTTTGCAACATGCTCGAACATTTTGTGTTACCGAAATCGAATGTTGCCAAAATCGAACGGTTTTGTTTTCTGAAACTTTTTTCTCTTATTTTTACAAAATAACAATTTTTATTATCATTAACGTTATTTTAAGTCAATTTCCGACCATTTTTAGTTTTTTTTATAGTTTTTTTTTCTCAGGTTTTTAATGCATTTTGCACTACTTTTGTTTTGTTAAAAAACTTTGTTTTTTTTTTGTCAGTTTTGCTGTTTTTGTCATTCTTCATCATTTTTAAGATGATTTTGACATTTTTAGTCTTTTGTTGTATTTGTTTAAATTTTCTTTAAATTTTTTCATCTTTTTGTAATCTTTGAGTACTTTTTAAATTTTATAAAAAACTTTTGTTTTTGTTGTTGTATTCTATCACCATTTCTGAACGTAAAAACGTTTTTTTTTATGTTTGTCTAAATTATATTGGTTCTGTTATAGAGAAAACTTAAAGGTAATGTCGCTTCTAAAAACCATGTTGCCAAAATCGAATGTTGCCACAATCGAATGTTGCCTAAAACGAACGGGGTACAAGCAAACTAGCTAGGCGGCTTCTGACGTCAAAAGCTCATTAGGGTTTCCCGCCCCAAAAAATAGTAAATCTGCTCTTGGAGAAGCCCTTTTATAACATCGAACATTTGGTTCCTTTCTTGAAATGGTTATAAGTTGATAATGTTCCAACCACATCTACAATTGAAATGAAAGACCAAATTAAGATTAGAAAGCTAAAACTAAGTACCTATTGACAAACGGAAAATCAATAAAAGAGGAAGCATCAACGGAATTTTTTATCCTAAACAACAACGATTTTACATAATTCGTAACGTCACAATTTTTTTTGTATTTTTTTTTTTGGATTTGATTGCTGAAAAAATATATCTAACAATTTGGAGAAAAACATTGGTTCCAGAAACGACTAATGCTTTTGAAAAATAAAGTTTTGAGCAAATAATCACAAACAGGATCTAAATTTATTCAGTTAAATAGACATGAATCTTTCAAAAAAATCACAGAAAAAACAGTACCCAGATCGTGGGGAAAATTCAAAACGCTGCAACAGAGCAAAACTAACCATCTCAACTCTTTCAGAATTTAACTTTTAATCGTTGAAAAATTTAGGCATTTGAAAGGGTTTCCTTTGTTCTAATAACAATGGCTCCTTCTTGGAGAAAACATTAGAATGCAGTAGTTAGCCATTACTGAATTCATTGACAATGTATTTTTTTCGAAATTTTCTAGAACTGAGTTAAGATTCTTATTAAAATCACATGAATATTCATCGAAACACTTTACACTTTTCTGAACGTTTCATTTTCAAAACTTTTAGTTCAGGAGAAAGTTATTCGAAGTTGAAAAAAAAAACAAGTTAAAACTTAAAAAACTAGCAGATACTTTTGTTTAATTTTTAATTTCTCACATATCCACAAAGAAAAGGTATTGAAAAACTTTTTGGCTCAGTCCAAAAACATTTCTTGTCTTCTTAAACATTATTTTAAAGCTTAGATTGTGATTTTTTTTTTAAGATGTTTACAGTGTTGCCAGAAATAATTACAGGTTGTTCAATGGAAATTTTTAATTTGTTTTCAAAATATTTTCAACATCAAGGCGTTTGAGGGTCGTCTTAGAGTGGTCCAATCGAAATAAAATTTTGCAAATTTTGTCATCTTGATAAAAGAATTTTTATACGGAGGTGAGATCAGTAAAATTTTGGCTTTAAAAAACTTATTATAATCAAGGGCCATCCTATTGTGTATCTATGAAAAATGATCAAAACTTTCCATTCATATTTCCATTGGTACAACCTCCATAATATTCGTTCACTTGCCCCAATCGTTGTTAGTATTTTTGCCTTATTTTGATCTCTATTGTGCTTTACAGAAATTTGTGCATTGCAGAAATACACTAAGGCATTCTTCGGCAATCTAAAGTGGTAAAAAAACAACCAGAATGATGTATCAGTTTTTTTTAGAAAAACAAGACTTAAGGTGGCTATAACACGATTGTGATTTTTGAAATGTTATAAAAAAAAATCATTGGTCAATAAGATAACATGATCAATGATTTTTTGATAAGAATCCTTAAGACGGTAATCAAAACCTTTTAAAATTATAACATTGAGACAGCAATTTTCAAATAAAATTTCAAAAACTGAAACTAGTAGATTCGAAAACAGATGTTTTAAAGTGCAAATTTTCGCGTAAGAACACAAAAATTAAAAAAATGTAGTGCCTTAAAATATAGCTTTTTAAAAGATTGGTATGTTAGCCCTTTGATGCATGACTTTTTTTTTAGGTATAGCAATAATTGATTTTGTGAAATAATAAAACTTTAACTCGAATTACACAACTGAGTAATTTTGAAGCCGTCATTTTGAGTTTTATAAAAGTTCTGGCCCATAAAAGTTAGAAAATACTTTTTGAAATGATTCAATTATTTCAAAACCATTTTGACATATTTTTTTTGTATATTTTCTTCGATATCTCACACATACATTGAAATATCGATATCAAAATACCATATATCAGTTTTTTAAGGGCTTGAGATATATGAAGCTCAGTAGACAAGTTAAATGCTTCCTGAGCAGATGTCCGTGAATTTGAGCCCAAGAGTGAACATCGAACAAAGTTGTAACAGATAAACTTTTCAATAACTTTCGCCAACTGCAACGTTGATAAAGTCGTGAATGCCACACAGATTATAAAACGACTAAAATCGAAACAAAAAAAAGTGTTTTTTTACCTATAGAATCTATTTTGTGAATTTTGTGATACTCTCACACTTTAGCTTCACTTCTAAACGTATGTGCATGTATGTATTTTATCTACCTTGGGTTTACGGCAGCGCCGCGGTTGTGGCAAAAAAAAAACCCGCACGTCCATCTTGGCTACCATGCAACACAATAATAACCACTCAATGGGACTTCTAAGGGAATGGAATCGTAAGCAGAGGCACCAGGGTGAAAAAGGGGAAAAGTCTCGAGAAACTATAACCATGTTGTTGACTAATCAAGATAGCATGCAAATTATAATCCCGTCGCCAAGGCTTCCGAAAAAAGAGTGCGTCCTTATTTTACAAAAAGTAATCAAACACTTTCTTTTCCTCAACCATGCCAAATTCCCTTGACACAAATTGAGGAACGTCTAGTATTCAATACGGTACTAGCATATACGGTAACCCGATCTTTTTGTAAAAAGAGGATACCCAGATGCCCCTGCCCTTGTTGTTAAAATATATCATCGATAAAATGAATCAAACGAAATAATATAATATAACGCAATATATTTGAAAAAATATATAATTAAATAAATACTACAATGAAACAAAGTAATACAAAATATAATTTTATATAAACGAATAAAACTATTGACACAAAAATGCAATATAATATAGAAGGTATGAAAAAATCTATGTGTGAATAGGTTGTACAATTTTGATTAAATGAAGAATTCTGCAACCTAGCCTGAAAATTAAAAACATAAAAAATAATGACAATGTATTAGTTTGGATGCATGTTGAAGAGATCAAACCGCAGAAATCCTTTTTCAAACCCTTGAAAACAAATATTAATGGAACTGAAATGCGAATAGAGTCAAGTTCGATCTGGTCAAATCCTGACCAAATTTAAGAAACAAAAAGAATGTATAAAATATTGATGTTCACATGCTGATCTATTTTTCTATTGCTGAAAATGAAAATTAACAATAAAGGGTACAAATAAGGAGTTAGTGTCCAACAAAATATTTCAAATTGTCTCAAAAATAAGTATGTGTTATTCAATTATTGTTCATCAATACGATCAGCTGAAAGGAAAACATTGAAGTGATTTACTGTATTCGACGTTGTGACGTACGCAGTTTTTTACAAACATTTTGAAAAAGGATAAATCTAGCGTAACATTTTGAAAAAAAAATAAATCTAGCGTAACATTTCATGAGGGCAAACTGTTTTTCTCGTTTCGAGCTACCTGCAAGTTTAGCCCTAATGAAATATTATGCCAGAAATGTGATAAAAATTCAACACTGTGGTTAAGTGTGGACCTCCACTTCGACAAAAACATGCTCGTTAAAATTGTGTATTTTACAATGTTAAATAAAATGTTTGCAATGAATGTTTCCTATCACTCATCTACTTATTGTTGTCTCTTTGAACCTGAAACAAAAATTTTCACATGTCAATTTATTGCACACATTGCATCGTGATTGCTTAGTTTTTACGGCTTTTCCAAACGCTGGTTACAAATATATTCTTGTTGGTGATAAAAATAGTTGATAATATCTTTCAATATATTGTTAGGTTTAGAGTGATTTATATTTTAAAGTATCGATAATCGAGAATTTTGGCGAAACGGTTATGGTTTTCACAATATCAAAATAAAAAAGAATTTGCCTCAATCGCATGCTGGAATGAAGATTAATCAAGATACAGATTCGTGTGGATGATTTACTCAATGAATAAAATTTAAATTTCAATATAATTTCATATTTCTGTGATTTTTATGAAAAAATATCCGTAATCGTATGGATAGCTGATAAGCGTTCCATATAAGTAAAGGGTGAAAAAAATGAATATCACTTTAGCGTAAATTAAATGTAAATTTAATTAATGGATGAATGGAAATATATGAAATCTGGAGACCACCGCATTCGCTGTAATGGGACTGAAATTGAATTGATTGAAAATTCTCCAACGTGTCAACATGTACGTCTCGACCCGAACACTTCGACAACACCAGTTTCTCTGGATCCCCTATCACCGTACTGCATATGGCCGAAATCACCCGTTGGATAAATGTTGTGAACGTTTCAATTCTGTATACCATCTGTTTGATTTTAACATATGTAAACGTAGTTTTAAAATAGCTATAAGTAGTGTTCCTTAATCATAAGATACAAAGTCTGTAAGGTCCATTCACCAAAGACAAATCAATAAACAAATTAAAAAAATTAAAATATCGATTAAAGACTGCTACCAGCATCAATATCAATTTCATCACTTCGAGTGACAAAATAATTATTATTCACTGTCTTTAGCTTCACTTCTAAACGATCTACAAAACAACTCTTTATTGAATATTTAAAAATAATTAACCAAGATCATTAAATCTAAAAAAAAACTATTCGACTACATACATGACATCTCAGCATTTAGGGACACAAAGGTTTGTTTCGAAAAAACAAGGATGAAATTTATAGATTTTTTTTTTATTTAAACAGGGAATTTTTTTTCAATAATCATAAATTGAAGTTTTAATATCAATGAAGAGATTACTCCGAGAACCAATTAAATATCAAATTGAGTCAATTGAGGCAAGAGAAAAAAATCGAATATAAAGTGTAAACAAATAATTTTTTTTGGGAATGTTGGAAATAAGGGATAGAATACACGTTCCTCTGTCTTCTATGTGTGAAAAGTTGAAATAGTATCCATACGAACTTTGTTTGATAGTATAAGATTGCGAAAGAACCTTATTTGAGATCATAAAACGCTTGAAGTGTTTGTTTGTGTACTAGATTTTTAAATATTAGGAACATTATTCAGATTTGTTTCTAATTATTCGGTTCAAACTTCATATTTTTATATATTTTAAATTCAATGTATTTGTAATTTAACTAATCCCACCAATTTTAATAATTGGTATGAAATGCTTGAATGGAGCGATTCTATAAATTCAATCATATTCGTATGGTTTACATTTTTAACTGTAGCGATTCAAACATAATTTAAAGCGTGTTTTGATTTTTGTTATATATTTTTCATATGTTTTGCGTTATTCTTGTGTATAGTTTTCCTCTCTAACTTCGTTCAACATTTCCCGCGATTGATGCTAGTTCTTTTTCCGTCCGTATCGATGCAATCTGATGCGACTGATTTCACGTGAATCAATTTTTCTGGGCCATTGAAGGTGTCACAAACAGAGGCGCCTCCGAATTCAACAAGTCATGTCGTCAGCCAAATTTAAACAAATTCACATCCAACAGCTTCTCACTAGGCAAGAACTTAAGTACCACAAAAAGTCTAAATTTCGTGGTGGGCATTGATAACTGCAATTTATTGAAGCACAGCAATTACTGTTTCACCAAATCGATGATATGTTTTTTTCTCTTCAAATTCTTCTGCAAAGAGGAACTATGTGGTCCTCAACGTAATCGTCAGAAATTGCATGTCATGTCGCGAATCAAATGAGATAAAAAAAAATGTATTATGAGCCCAGTCATCAAAAAAGACCAACATATTTTCCCAGGGACGGACAAATTTTCGTCGGCTCAAAAATTGAAGCATACAAAGACTAAGAAATCAACCGAAAAATGACGTTCCGTAGAAAAATAATTTTCACATCATTCGCTGTTGCATTTGGCTGACAGATTCCAACAAGCGACAAAAAAACATTAAAAAAATCAGCGAAAGAACCGACAAAGACGAAAAATATTAAAACGATAATTTATCGGTAGATCGGCGTTTTTTTTTTTTTTTTGCAATTCCCCATCCTCCCGGGGGCGATAATTGGGCCGAAAATTGAAATAATCGTGGCGGTGGCGCCCTGTAGCGAATTTGTTGTTGCTGGTTGCTGTTGTAACACGAGAGATTTCGCAGCGATTTCATGTTCGTGTTACGTGATAAGATCGCGCTCATTTAGTTACGGTGATTTTTTTACGCCTGTCAAAAGGTAGGCATCAGTTTTGCGAAGCACACACAAGATGTGCTGAATGAAATCATGTTCATATTTTTTTTTTCTCTTATTAAAAATATTACCTCAACCCAAAAGAATAAAATCGACACGAGTAATTTAGTTGTGTATTCCAAAAAAAGTAACATTTTGTTTTGTTAATAACCTTCGAATGCATTGATGGAAATTTGTGGAAGAATCACCTTAATGGGTTAAATTCCCATGAAAAAGAAAAAAAAAACTTTGATACAATTTTCAGCTTAGCTGCTTGTTTGGTAATGCAATTTATACATTTCTGTGACCACAATTTTTGCGTAATGGAGTGATTCTAGATCCAGCCGGAAGAGAATATAAACCTATTTATGACCTATTTAAATTTTATGCAGGGAAAACTGTCGCATTTTTAGGCAGTCTTCTTCGGACGTTTAGCCATTCATCGTGTCAATCGTTATGAAACATCGGCTGAATTTCAGCTTCAACAGATCATCAGCTTCCTCAAGTAATAGATATCGAATTTTTCATTTTTTTTCTCTCTTTTATCTCCGAAACATTTAGAAGAGACTTGTCAATGAAAAGTTTTTGACTGGAAACTAGCTATATGCCCACTGAAGACTTTGTTTTGCTGTTCATTACAATTTTTTTTTTTTTTCAAAATATGATCCCCGCTTCCAATTATTTTGCGCACGATTTGACCACCGTATTTTGTTTATTTTATTTTTATTATTTCATACATTGGAATGTGTCGGACATCTTTAGTTTTAAGTGATATTTAGCCCGAATATTCAACTTGTTGAACAATTTAAAACTTAAATAAAACTCACTTATTGAAAAAAAAACCCAATGTTGAAATATCGTCTACAACTGAGCGCCACCGTTATTCAACATAAACCAAACGAAAAAATAGTTATTTTAAAAGACTGTGGATAAAATAAAGTCAATGTCGAGTCAAACATAATCCATTTTGTCCAAACATGACCATGATCATCGCTGCAACCCGGAAGAAATGAAATACCTCCATAAAGCAATCGCACTTATCACTTTCTTCATTAAGCTTTTAAATCCTTCCCGAATCATTTCTCAACCAGCACGCCGCCTGCGTAGCACAACATGTCATCCTTGTCAACTCGCCCAAAGAGTGTAAGTAAGAAGGCATACCTACCTAATAAAGAAAAATCCCGAGAACGAAGGGAAATTCAAATAAAATAAGACCTCCCTGGGCGAGGCGTTGATGTCGATGTCTGATATCGGTAAAACGAAACCCATGTGTCGATTGTTTAATGACTTCCACGGGGATTAATTCTGTTTCCCCCCCTTTAACTGTTATTTCTTAACCTCAAGAAGTCGAAACAACTATGCATTGTAAAAGCTAAACGTTTGACTCTTTCTAGCAGGCAGAGGTGGCACGCGCGTTGCTACAAGAATGGCGATAATTAACAGTCCCAACGATACGCGCGGGTCGATTAATTTAGGAGAACTTCAATCCAGAAGGAAGAAAGAAGCCATAACACACAAAACCTCAACTCGGTGCCTGATCCGAGCCGTGGAGATGGGAATCTCGTTACATGAAATGTGTACGGAATTGAATTTTTATGCCCATTTCCGCAAGCGCTAAACCACATAAAGCTTTGGAGCACAGTTTCCATTCCTACAGATGTTCTTGTTTAGCGGGTTACTTACTTGTTGCCGAGGCCAGGATTTTGACACGTTCTTATTGAGAAGCACAGTAAGAAAAAAAATAGTGTCATGCGAAAAATAAATTGACAAAAATAAATCCAGTGTAAACCTATGGAATAGGTTTGCATTTTCGAAAATTGTGCTTTGAGTCATCCCCACGGCTATAAAACTTGAGTTGTATTCATTTTTGAATAGTAAACATAGGTATTCATTAAACTGGCCAGAATCGGGCCAAAAAAAAAGCATCAAAAAAGGTTTTGGGTTCCTTTTGGGCCCAATAACAATTGTGAAAATTTTAGTGGCTCTAGGATTTGAAATAAAATTTGTAGCAAAAACTTCAAAGTTTGTTTGGAAATTCGTATGAGAACAGTGACATTTTTTTTTGTTTCAAAAAATCCTACAGCCTCACTGTTGCACTAAATTCAAATTTTCTAATCTGCACCTTATTGAAAATTTGAAGAAAATCTTTGCCGAAAAACGTTAACCTCCAAGATGCGTCAATCAATAATTTTGACGATCTCAAAATTGAATAAAATGAAATCGGTCAAGTTTTCCTCACATCACGCCTGAACAACCTTTCGGGGTGGGATGGGGCGCCATCTTGCCGGAAGCAGTAGTAATCATCTTCAAACAATAGTTCAGCTTGAGGCAGAACATTTTTCTTCAAAATCGTGTCCAGGTAGTACGCTGCGTTGATTTTGACCCCTTTATCGATAAAAATAAGAGGCAGTTTACCTCTCTTGCAAATGGCTCCCCAAACCATCACTGACGTCTTATTTTAGAACCGGAAAAGGTTCAGCTTGTTCGCAGGAGCTTGCTGGAGGCTCAAACTAAAAACTGTATCATTTTGGCGATTGACTGTTTGCTCCAAAACGAACAGCTTCTCGTCCGAAAAAGAATCTCGTCATCTGCGCGCCAACCGCGCAGCGATAATAGCTGTTCTTAACTCTGCCATGGCTCACAACTCAATGCAAACAAACTGCACAGAAACGAAACTCTGCCACTTTGGGCAGCGAAGTTAGCCCTTTCATTTGGCATATAGATGGCACCAGAGAGATGCAACGTCTAGGCTACAGGCTACCCCACAAAAGTGTGACCGGACTTTTTTGTCACCCTGTATATGCTGGAAACTAGCTGGCGTGTTTTGCCACATTTATGCTGAAGGTGTTTTCGTATTATTGGTTTTCGATTTTCATGAAAAATGGTGAAACGGGTTTCTTGGTCCGGAATATGTTCCTGATTAGCTACAAATCATTAACATCTCGGAAACGGGGTGGAGGTCACGGGAGAAATTATTGTTTTTTTTATATTTTACGTCAATTCTATGTTGGACTACCCCTACCCGAAGTGGGAGGGTTTTGTAACTTTTCAGAAACAATTATTAACCGTTTTACCAACTTTCACGACAATCGAAAACACTTCTGTATATGAGAAAACACGCCAGCTAGTTTCCAACGTATAATGGCTCCTACCCAACATGCAGTGCAGGGTTGCCATTTGAAAAGATGCAAAAAAAAACAAATTTTATCATTCAATTTTGAAATCGTTATAATTTTTGACTGACGCATCTTGGAAGTTCACGGCCTTTTACAAAGTTGTTTTTAAAATCTTATGAAATCAGATGCAGCTTGAATAAATTGCAAAAGTGGGGGTGTAGAATGTTTTGAACAAAAAAGTCACTTTTTCCATACTTATTTCTATTCAAATTTTGATTTTTTTGCTACACCCTATTTAAAATCCTTGTGCCGCCAAAATTGGGCTCAAAAGTAACCCAAAACCGTTTGATACTTTTCGTTTGACTTGATTCTAACCAGTCTAGTATACATTCATCAAAACATGAACATGGTCAATTAATGGCATTGCGGCGAGATGAATCCTATTATAGGAATTTTAAGATTTAGATCGAGGACACAAGCGAAGCGAACTGCGAAGCCAATTTTTAATATGCAAGAAAAGCCGCTTCTCATTGAAACACGTTCAAAATATATCGACCTGCCACAGTGCAAGCGATTTATCGCGCCAAGAACCGGCATTACTCGGACATACACTGAAAATATTCTCCCGAGTATTTTTCCTCGCAAATTTCGCAAAAATCGATTTTAAAAACTTTGTTTATTTGATTATCATCGCTGGTACTCAAATGGTTATGAAACAAACGCAGTTTTTATGGCGGTTTTCTCAAATTACGCGGTATCAATCTTTTTCAATGGAAATAAATTGGTACTGGCAATTAACGACCGGTGGCATGAAACTCCCACAAATTGTGAAATTCATTGTCCGACGCCATGTTGGAATACAATATGGCGGCTTCCGCTCTATTTTAAAACGGTGGAAGTGATTGAAAGCACATGAAACCCCCACAATGCGGGTATTGGGTGGAAGGGCTAAAGAAATAGGGGAAAAATGATTGTCTGACAAAAATTAAACTAAAATGTACATAATCTTAAAAAGCACTGAAAGAAATATACAAATTTGTATTTGTGTATTTATCGGCTTAGCGGTGAAAAGTGGCCAATAAGAAAAAATAATGACACAAATAGAACAAAACTGTGGCAAAAATATGAAAAACTAAGACTAAAATTTGACAATCGAATAACACAAAATCTGAAAGAACTATGTCAGAAACATGACAAAAAAAATGACATATGACAAAATTTTGTATTAAATACAACAAATGTGGTAAACATATTTTGCCAAACAATGACAAATATAACAAAATAATGACAAAAAAAAGAAAAAAAAATTAACAAAAATGACAAAACTATGACAAATGGGAAAAAGTATGACAAAGTTTTGACAAATGTGACAAAATTTTGATCAAAATTATCCAATAAAATGACAAAACCTGAACTAATGTTAAGCCAAATATTAGTCATAAAATTAATAAATATAACATTATGATAACCAAGTATTTAGAATAAAATCACAAAAATCTAGAAAACAAATGAAAATACTATAAAAAAAATTATGACAAATGCTTTAAAAATTTTACGTTTAAATGAACAAATGTGACGAATGTGCTAGATTAAGACAAAGTTTTTACAAAATAATGACCAAAACATGACAAAATAATGACAAAAATCTGGATAAATTTTGTAGTATGAGATAAAAATACATTTTGACAAAAAATTTTCTTAAAAATGACAAATGACATATTCGACAGTGAAATTATAAAAGCTTAACAAAATATATAAAAAAAACCCAAAAAAGAATAATGAAAAAATGTTACAAAAATATGATAAAAATATGATGAATCAATGACAAAATGGGATAAATTAAGACATAACTTTTGACTTTTGGTATATGTAGCTAAGTTGGCAAGTTCGTTACCTTCTGAGCCGATATCATCGAACACAGTTTTATCGGATAAGTATTTTAATAATTTTCCACCTACTGAATCATTGTTGAAATTCGTTATTGACATGAAGAGAAGATTTTAAAACGACTATAATCGAACCAAAAAAAACTTTGGAAAATTTTTGACAACCAAATTAAAACGCTGACAAAAATATGGCAAATGAAAAATTACCAAATCATTGTCTATTTATTGTTAAATTCCTTCCATATGACATAATTTTATTTAATTTATTTTTATCTTGGCGATGGTTTTGTCATGTAATTGTCAAATTTATCAAATTTTTGCTTTAATTTTGTCACATTTTTATTAAATTTGTCAATTTTTTCTCAATGTTTTTGTTTTTGATTTTCACAATGTTTTCATATTTTTGCCATTTTTTTTTTTCAAAATTCAGTTATATTCGTGTCAAAGTGTTTCGAGATTTTTTTAATTTGGTTTTCAGACATTAACAATATTTCAAAGTTGAGCGGCAGACGCCATATTTGATTTAGAGATGGTGAACCATAGCGCCAGACAGCAAAATTCAGTCCACTAAGGGCAGGGTTGCTAGCTAATTTGCAATTTGAATTTCCAAAGTTTTTTCCGTTTTTTCCCTGGATTTTTCCCGTTAAAAGTTATGATTTTTCCAGTATTTCTCATATTCATTTTGGAATGTAAAATTATGATAATTACCCCTTCGTTTCATAAAGTAACAAATTTGCAACAATGAATGTATGGAAAAAGTGAAAAATCGTATTTTATTTTTATTTTTTTTTTTCTTGAAGTACTCATCACTTTTAAATTAAGAATCATGAAATGAAGGGTTAGAAAAAATATAATGTAAAGCCCTAAAATTTCTAACAATTGTTTCCCAAAACAATGAACAGCTATGACAAATGCTTCGACTTCTTAAAAAAACGTAACCCTTTCGCATTAAATTGCCAGGTTTCCATAATTTTTTGGAACGAATCCAACGCAATTGGCATCTATGCATTGTTTTGCTCCATAATTTCAGAAATTTTGCCATTAAAACTCCGGTTAACTTGATTTTGAAATTCCAATGGTTTTGCGGTTCTTTTGAGCCACTGTGAAAATTTCAGTTTTTCTAGAATTTGTTCAGAGTGGTAGAAAAAAAGATTTCTAGTTTGTTAAAAAATATGTAGAAAATACATAAAAATATAATATTAAATCAGCTTGAATGGGGATTTGCCTTACAAAGCTAGAAATCATCAGATTGCAGGAAAATATTAGGCAATTTTTAAAGTGCAATTTTGTACAAGTTTTAAGACATGCTTTAGAAAAAAAGTTTTCTATACACCAAACAATGAATAACATTTGTGTCCTAGTTATTTGACTGAATATTTGTGCAAGAAAATCGTGAACAATACGAGGCTGAGGTTAAATCGATTGAATGTAAGATATTGTTTTGTAGAGACCTTAGAATTAGAAAAGAGCTAGTTTTCAAATTTTCATATGCAAAAATTTTAACAAGCGACGGATGAAAAAAATCAAATCAAAATTGAAATCTGATATTATCAAGTTCGATCTAAAAATAAGGCTTTTGTAAAAATTTCAATAATAATTATGTGAAAGAAAAGAAGAAAATTTGAAAATGACTGCAAATTCTTTTAACGTGATTATTCCATGTTTCTTTATTAGCAAATATTTAAATTAACGATTTTTAGCTGAATTGTATAAACCTTTTTTTTTCGTTTATTTAAAGACCCTTTGTTTTACTAAACACATATTGAATATGATTGATAAATCTGATCTATAAAAAGAGACGTTAAACATTTAAATTTTTAATCAATTTCCGGATTTCAATGCAATTTTTGCAATTTCAAATCAGAATTTGAAATATGAGCCACAGAGTAAAGGAAATTTCATGAATATAAATTTAAACTTGGAAATTTCTGTTGAATCTTATTTTTTCAATCTCACTTGTGAATCTGAATTTAAATATGAGTTTCGAATGATGAATCTGATTCTGAGGTTTCAATTCTGGATTCTTTTTTTTTATGTTTGGAAAATTGTTATCTGAATCTTGAGATTGCATATGAGTGTTTTCTATTTTCTAATCTCAAATAATGATAAGAACCGAAAATCAAAAATCTTTCATACAGAACTGAAAATATGAAAAAAGAAAAACAATTTGGATATTAATTATATGGAACCACAATCTCATAAGGAAGCTTATTTTGAAAAACTATGGCAGAATTCGGCACCTTTGGCTTAAAATAATTTCATTTTTTTTGCATGTGTATCGAACACTGAATCAAAACTGGAACTGATAGTATCATTATTTAATTTATAACATTTGATTGATGCTTGTAAGGGTAGCACACTTGCGAAGAACGGAAAAATGAAATATCTTGTATTTGATCTGCAATGAGTCAAAAAAGCAAGTAAAACTTCTATGTTCAAACAAGTGTTATAGATATATTTACCTCATATCTATATCGAAATTTGAGACCGTCAATAACTACTCCTAAATTAAAAAAAAATCTTTAAGAATATTTTTAAAATTCTATGAAAACCATGACAAATTTCCCGATGATTTGCCGAAAATCCCGATTTTTCCCGGTTTCCCGGAGACGCGATGAAATTCCAAAGTTTTTCCCGATATTTCTGGGTATTCCGGTTCGTCAGCCACCCTTTAATTGAGGCATTTGGGATCAGAAGGGTGAAGTGCCTAAATCATAGTTTTGAAAAAACTCGCCTCAAAGTTGTGAAGTTTTCAATTCGAGCAGTTTTAATTTCAATCCAAAATTTGTTCAAAAAAATCATTAAAAGTCTGAGTTTTGCACCAGATGTACAACATGAAGTATTATTAGGTATACTCAACTCAAAATTGATGATTTTGGCACTTGCACCCCTCTGATTCTGAGGGCTTCAGTTGATTTTTTCCACCCTCTATCCATATTGTAGGTGATTCATGCGATTTTCAGTCATTTTACGCATTTTGAAGTTAGGCGGAAGTATTCAATTGTTTTTTGCGCGGTATGTATTCCAACATTTTTTATTCTGCAAATAATTTTGCTAAAATGTTTGCTACATGTAAATAAGTTTTGCAAACACCGAAGGTTTTTTTTTCTGTGTAGAACCGTTTCGCAATTCGCGTGCACTGTGGCCGGCCTTCAAAAATGAAGAAATTCATCCGGTGAATGAACATTTCGCTTCACAGTTCGCTTCGTACTCACTGTGTTTGTACCTTAAGTGAAACAGCTGGACAGATGGAGCAAGAGCGCTCCATGAAAAATGTGCTGAAGAAGTTGAAGATATAAGCGAAGTGTAATTTTGTAGAAAGCTCAAAATTGTCGATTAGACTTTTGCTCCAAACTGACTGACTATGTATAAAGGACGAGGCAAGAAATGATGTACAAAATTCAGATTTGTAGCTCTTCTTGCTTGGACGCCATTTTAAAATCTAAAGATCTGATGTCAAAATCCAAATAGAAGCATCATTCTACACACATACACCAACAAAATGAGCGGTGTTCTGGTTTTTTATATGAATGACTAGCTGACCCGGTGTGCTTTGCAACACCTTTCAAAATCGAATGATATTTTCAGAATCCACTCAAATTTTAATTGTTTTGTTGGCATTATTTTAAAACAAATTATAACATAATTCATAAGCAACCGCTATAAAATGAGAGCTGCAGCTGGAGTTTTTTTTGGATTTCAATCCAAAAATAACTTAAACTAATATTCTGAATCTTGATCTATAAATTTGTATTAAAGATCTGATAATTTTAATCTGTTTCTGATAAAATATGTTTGTTTTCGCTTGATAATTTCTGTATTTATGCTAAAAAATTGATAAGAGAGCCCCTCCCCACTGTCCTTCCCTCCCCCCTGCTGAATGGGGAGTGATTTTTAATAATCATACCCATTTTTTTTTAATTCCCAAAAATCTTCTTGTATCAAATATTGTTCCATTGGTTGATAAGTTTTTAAGCTTTACAACAAAATTTATATGAAACCCCCTCCTTTCTTCTTCTCTCTACACTGTAAACCGTAAGAGTCTATAACAATCGTAGAAACAATCTCGTAACCAAATACCTTTCCATGCTATATTTGTTTCCATTTGTTGGCTTCGTTAGCATAAATTGAGAACTAATGCTAACAAAATTGTATTGCGCTCTCCTCCCTCCTCCTATGTACCTCCTCACTGAAAGGAGAATGGTATGTCAGAAAATCATAGAATCATACCAAAATGATTTTCCATGTAAAGCATTGTCCATTTCTCGGAAAAAAAAGTTAAGTGTAAGCTTTTCTCTACTCTTCCTTTATTCTCAATTCTATCATCCCACTGCAAGAAAGGAATTGTTCGACATAAAAAAAATTCTCGTATTAAAATACCATCCCATGGTAAATTTGGTTTTATTTGCGTTGTAAATTTTTGAGTTATGCATAAACTTGAAAGGAAGTACAATCCCCCTTCCGTTCTCCCCATTGGGGTGGGGTGAAAACTTAATATTCATAAAAGTATGTTTTGTTCTCAAATAATTTTTAATACCAAATTTTATTTCATTTGCTCTATTATTTCTCGAGCTATGCAAAAAAATGTATAGAAACCCCCCTTTATATCTTTCCGTTGAAAAAAAGGCGGGGCTTCAATTTATAATAGAAACATTTCTCGAATCCAAATATCCTCACATGCCAAATATGGTTCAATTTGCTCGATCAGCTCTCCAGTGATACTGAAAATTGTAAGGGAGACCTCTTTTCCCCCTTTTCATCCACCTTTTCGAAGGAGTGAGGGATACGAAGCATTTCTCGTACCCAAATATCATTCCATGCCAAATTTGGTTCCATTTGTTGTTGTAGTTCTTGGGCTATGCAATAAAAGTTGTATGAAACTTCCGTCGCTCTTTCCTTTCTCCCCGCTGGAAGAAGGAAGGGGTCTCAAACAATCATTAGAACATTTCACGTTCCCAAATATCCGCCCATGTCAAATTTGATTACATTTGCTTGATAAGTTTTGAGTTATGTTAAAAATTAAAAAGAGGGCCCCTCCCCCCTTTATATCTACCTACTGGAAAGAGAAAGGGGTCTCAAATAATCATAGAAATATTTTTCGTATCCAAATACCCTCCCATGCCAAATTTGGTTCCATTTGCTTTATTAGTTTTTGAGTTATGTAAAAAAATATGAAAGAGGTCCCTCCCCCTTTCAACTGTAAAGAGGGAGGGGTCTCAAATAATCATTGACATATTTTTCGTATCAAAATACTTTCCCAGGCCAAATTTGGTTCCAATATCTTGAATAGTTTTCGAGTTATATGAAAAATTGTAAGGTAGCCCCCCTCCCCCCTTCCTATCACCCCACTGAGAGGAGGGAGGGGTAACAAATATTCATAGAAATATTCCTCGTTCCCAAATAGCACCCCATGCCAAATATGATACCATTTGCTTGATGGGTTCTCGAGTTATGCAAAAAATTGTCTTTTGTTTGGGAGGCCCCTCCCCCCCTTCATGAGAGAGGGAGGGGTCTCAAACCACAATAGGAACCTTCCCCTGCCTCCAATACCCTCACCTGCCAAGTTTCACGCAAATCGGTTCAGTAGTTTCCAAGTCTATAGAGAACAGACAGACAGACAGACAGACAGACAGACAGACAGACAGAAATTCATTTTTATATATATAGATTAGAAAAAACAACTAGAACAAATACGGCGAATTAAAGTTGACCACTTTTTGATTCGAACTCCCTTTATTTGAGAGGTTTTCAACCGCCGCACATGCTGTTTCATCTCTGATCAACATCATTTATTTGAATTCTCAAGCAACAACACTCAATAATATAAATACATTTTTACAGTGCCTTCCTTCCGATTCTACCGAGCAGAAAAACGACCATTAAAAGTAAAATTTTACGACTGTCAAGAACCCCTACCGATTTATGTGCACATTTTCACGTCTCCTGTTGTCGGACGGCAGCTTCAATACAACACGAGACCTACGACGAAATGGTTGGCGAAATGAAAACATGTACCGTCCCGAGGCCCGAAGACATAATCCGTTGGCTTTCCGTATTTCCGAAGATCAGAGAACCCTGTCCAAGACGCGGCAGGGCGCGGCGACAAAACAAAACATAACTGTCATCGGGAGCTATTAATTACTTCTTGTTTGCTGCTGCTGTTTCTCTCCGTGCCGCACGAAGTTGTTTGAGGTCGAAGGTAAAATAGCGGGTGTCTCCACTAAACTAAAGGCTTCATTAATCAGGCGATGATTTAGAGCGAGTCTTGTTACGCGGATCATTGGGCTTGGCGAAACTGAACTTCCCGTGTGACCTTAACCGTTATCCTTGCGGAAAAATTCCATTGTTGATTGCAATTTTCTTGAAAAAATTGTTACTTATTTTTCAAATTTGGTCTTTGAAAAATTCAAACCAAATTGTTGGTATAAATTTGTTAACCCTTCATTTAACCGTTAGTCAATTACCCCCAAAAATCTTGAATTAAATTACAATATTTCATTCTTCATTGTTTGGTGCCATATTCACTGCGTCAATGTTTCAAGTCTCTTACGCGCCTTTTTGACTCAAGTATGATTCACAACCTAACAGGACGGAAGAATCGAGAGACACGGAAAACCAATAATAATTGTTATTGAATAAAAACAAATGATTACCCGGCACGCGACAATTTATGAAGCTCTCTTCCCACAAGGCATGGCCACAAGAATTTCACTTTTCGAACCATTCAATTTTGCGGCGGTAAAAACGCGTGGCGGAGCAAAGTGTCGTAAATAACACCGGTGCCAATCGGAAATAAATAAAACCGATGCTCTCTCTGGCATTCTGATGATGATGAGGACACCGGAATTGGAGGACGACTTGAATATCATAAATGCTGGTATTTAAGAGCAACCTCACAACATTCCATGGGAGGAAAATTCTTAAAATAACCATTAATTGGTTATTTTTTCCAACTTTTCTTAAATGATTTTTGTGTTTTGTGATACAATTTAGGTATTTTAGTTTTCGATCAAAGTCCTTGACCAAAGCAAGTCCAAAACCCTAAACACAAAATCCGTGGCAACCACTGAACGGAAGATTCCAGCTAATGCTCTCAACCAAAGTTCTCCACAACAGACCATAACCAAACTTTTCAACAAATCGTTTTGACGACGAATGTCCCAGACAAAAATCCCAGACTAAAGTCATCGCCTCAAGTCCTCGACTAATGTCCTCGACTCATGTCCTCGACTAAAGTCCGCGAATACAGTCCTCGACTAAAGACCTCGACTGAAGTCCTCGACTCAAGTCCTCTGTCGAAACCGACCGAAACTATTTTTTTTCATCGCACGCATCAACCGAGTACCGAACCTCCGTTCCTAAAATTAGTTTGTAAACTGGATCCTCTCCTATTCCTTTCAATGCGCGTCCCTCTCTATTTTCAAAATCTCTACACAGAATTTTACTCTCAAGTCGCGAGAGCGACATTGCGATTCGCGATACCGATATACTCAATGTTCTCTTTGCAAATAGTGTTGCCATTTTTCAGTTCTACATTTTACTAACTAGTCCTATTAAAGTTATCTACACATGCTTTATTCCCTACATCCTTCACTGAAGTCCTCGACTGAAGTCCTCGACTCAAGTCCTCGACTCAAGTCCTCGACTCAAGTCCTCGACTCAAGTCCTCGACTCAAGTCCTCGACTCAAGTCCTCGACTCAAGTTCTCGACTCAAGCCCTCGACTGAAGTCCTTGACTGAAATCTTCGACTGAAGTCCTCGACTCAAGTCCTCGACTTAAGTCCTCTACTAAAGTCCTCGACTATAGTCCTCAACTAGAGTTCACGACTGGACCAAAATCGTCGACTTAAGTCCTGAACTTAAGTCCTGAACTTAAGTCCTCGACTAAAGTCCTCGACTAAAGTCCTCGACTAAAGTCCTCGACTAAAGTCCTCGACTAAAGTCCTCGACTAAAGTCCTCGACTAAATTCCTCGACTAAAGTCCTCGACTAAAGTCCTCGACTAAAGTCCTCGACTAAAGTCCTCGACTAAAGTCCTCGACTAAAGTCCTCGACTAAAGTCCTCGACTAAAGTCCTCGACTAAAGTCCTCGACTAAAGTCCTCGACTAAAGTCCTCGACTAAAGTCCTCGACTAAAGTCCTCGACTAAAGTCCTCGACTAAAGTCCTCGACTAAAGTCCTCGACTAAAGTCCTCGACTAAAGTCCTCGACTAAAGTCCTCGACTAAAGTCCTCGACTAAAGTCCTCGACTAAAGTCCTCGACTAAAGTCCTCGACTAAAGTCCTCGACTAAAGTCCTCGACTAAAGTCCTCGACTAAAGTCCTCGACTAAAGTCCTCGACTAAAGTCCTCGACTAAAGTCCTCGACTAAAGTCCTCGACTAAAGTCCTCGACTAAAGTCCTCGACTAAAGTCCTCGACTAAAGTCCTCGACTAAAGTCCTCGACTAAAGTCCTCGACTAAAGTCCTCGACTAAAGTCCTCGACTAAAGTCCTCGACTAAAATCCTCGACTAAAGTCCTCGACTAAAGTCCTCGACTAAAGTCCTCGACTAAAGTCCTCGACTAAAGTCCTCGACTAAAGTCCTCGACTAAAGTCCTCGACTAAAGTCCTCGACTAAAGTCCTCGGCTCAAGTCCTCGACTAAAGTCCTCGACTAAAGTCCTCGACTAAAGTCCTCGACTAAAGTCCTCGACTAAAGTCCTCGACTAAAGTCCTCGACTAAAGTCCTCGACTAAAGTCCTCGACTAAAGTCCTCGACTAAAGTCCTCGACTAAAGTCCTCGACTAAAGTCCTCGACTAAAGTCCTCGACTAAAGTCCTCGACTAAAGTCCTCGACTAAAATCCTCGACTAAAGTCCTCGACTAAAGTCCTCGACTAAAGTCCTCGACTAAAGTCCTCGACTAAAGTCCTCGACTAAAGTCCTCGACTAAAGTCCTCGACTAAAGTCCTCGACTAAAGTCCTCGACTAAAGTCCTCGACTAAAGTCCTCGACTAAAGTCCTCGACTAAAGTCCTCGACTAAAGTCCTCGACTAAAGTCCTCGAATAAAGTCCTCGACTAAAATCCTCGACTAAAGTCCTCGACTAAAGTCCTCGACTAAAGTCCTCGACTAAAGTCCTCGACTAAAGTCCTCGACTAAAGTCCTCGACTAAAGTCCTCGACTAAAGTCCTCGGCTCAAGTCCTCGACTAAAGTCCTCGACTATAGTCCTCGACTATAGTCCTCAACTATAGTTCACGACTGGACCAAAATCGTCGACTTCTACTCAAGTTCCAGACAAAAGTCCTTGACTTAAATCCTCAACTGGAGTTCTCGACTAAAGTCCTCCGCTCAGGTCCTCGACTAAAGTTCTCGACTAAAGTCCTCGACTAAAGCCCTCGTCTTAAGTCCTCGACTAAAGTCCTCGACTAAAGTCCTCGACTAAATTCCTCGACTTAAGTCCTAAACTTAAGTCCTCGGCAGAAATACGCGACTAGAGCCCTTGACTAAAGTCCTATACTAAGATTTCGACTAAAGTCCTCAACTAAACTTCTTGATCAAAATCCTCGACTAAAATCATTGAATTAAGTCCTCGACTAAAATCCTGAACTTAAGTTTTCGATTAAAATACTCGACTGAAAATGTTTTTTTTATCAAAATTCACAACCTACGACTTGGAAAAAGCTTCCGACCATCTGAGTTCTCATCAAAATTTCTCGACCAAATTCCTCGGTCAAAGTTATTTTTTGAAAAAAATCACAAAATGTCTGCCAATTGAAATTTCTGAAATTTAATTAAAAAAAAACGTATACTGAAATATGAAATCGTCGACTAAACATGTGGATTAAATCCTGTCAAAAATTTTGAAATTAGTATCAGAATCAAGAAACGGAATCCTAATTCGAAATCAAAGCCTGTATTTTCAAATTTTAATATTGAATTGACCTTTAGAATCAAAACTTGTTTTTAAATCTGTAACGGAATTTTATTCAAATTCTTAAAACAAGGAATAATTAACTGAAGTTGAAAATGCATTGGAAAAACATTACGATTCTATTTTGGAACTGATAATCTTGCAGAGAAATCTAAAGCTTTTTCTATAGGATCTCTTGGATCTTGAATTCATATTGGATTTCTTAAGAAAATAACTTATGATACTGGATAGAAAGCCGTGTTCTTTGAATTCTAAACTGAAGTCCATGATTTTATTGAAGTGAATTGAAAAAAAACATAAAAAACCTAAAATCAGTTCTTTGACTTAAGCTTTGACGAAAGTGTATCGAACATAACATTTGAGTGTTTTGTGTTTTGACAGTATTTATCAAAAATATAATATTTCCTAAAATACAGTTTAGTGAATATTTTTCAACAAAAATCTTAAAAAATTAGTTCTAAGTTTTAAACTTAATCCAATTTGAGTTGGTTGCTTTTAGTTTTATAGTCAAACAAAACGCTTTTTTCCAGATTTTCAGGAATATTTATTCATCAAAAATTTCAACCTATAATTTTTTCTATTCCAAAAACTCAGTATAATCAGTCTCAAGTTATTCACTTCGTCAAGTTCAAATCCCATGAAAACAATAATTTATAAATTAACACTCAATAATGAAAGAGAAAAAACGTTGGACACCAATCTTGAATACAAGTCCTAGACTGCAATCTTAGATGGAGATTTAGAAGCCAAATCTAGTATCAAGAACTTCGATCAAAATATCTAAGAATCGAGAATTTTCGTCTGAAAACTTGAATCGTAAAATCTTGGACTAAAATTTTGAATGAGAATTAAGATTGAATTCTCAGGTATCAGGCATAAGATCGAAACCTTGGTCCAAATAACAATATCTATAAATATCTAGAACTAGAAATCTTGGTCTGACCGTCTTTCTAGGATCAAAAATGACGAATTTAGGATTGCAAATCATAAACTGACAATATCTGGAAAAACTATAAATATTTAGGATGTCAAATATCAACGTTTTTGGTTTCAGCCTAGAGGATGAAGAGTTTTGGACCACAAATCTTCGCCTGATATGAAAATTGAAAAAAAAAAAAATTAATGAAAAATCATGAGTAGCTTTGGGTGTTCAGGATTTGCATCCTAGAATAAGATTGCCAGATTGCCCGGTTTTATCCGGGTTTTCCCGAATCTTAAATACAAAAGTTGGTAACAGTTCGGACCGGTCTAGTTATCTGGATTTTATTTGAAAAAAAAATTCCGGATCTCGCCCAGATTTATTCACTTGACTTTGCAAATGAAACAAAAAAAATCAAATTTTGTGGTAATTTTTTTAAAATTTATGCCTCCAAAACGAAATTTTCTAGCAAGTTTTATGAAAAAAAAAAAAAAAACTGAAAGATGTTTTGGAAGCCAAAACTAAAATTTTAAAACTGTCGATGAGTTTTTATAAAAAATATTTTTCATTTCATTTTAACTTCTATTTAATAATACCAAGGATTTGGCAAAATTTTTCACTATATTGCCTGGATTTTTGGTCGTCAATATTGAAATCAAATTTGCCCAGATTTTGCCAGATTTTCATATAAAATTGTCCGGATTTTCCAGCCAAGATACGTGTTGTAAAAATTCTGGCAACCTTAATCTAGAATAAGAATCATCTGCTTAATTTCATTGAAAAATGGCCAGATTAATTCACTATATTTAGCAAATAAAAAAAAAACAAAATTTGTTTTAAATTTTATTTTTATTTCTGCCTCCAAAATGGATTTTTATTAAG
This sequence comes from Uranotaenia lowii, assembly GCF_029784155.1. Classification (NCBI taxonomy): domain Eukaryota; kingdom Metazoa; phylum Arthropoda; class Insecta; order Diptera; family Culicidae; genus Uranotaenia; species Uranotaenia lowii. The sequence goes on along the minus strand of NC_073692.1, from coordinate 403,565,824 downwards.
CAAGTTTTATGAAAATAATCATGAAAGGTGTTTCGGAAGCCAAAACCATTATTTAAAATCTGTCGTTGAGTTTTCATGATTTTTTTAATTTTTTTTCTTGATTTTTGTTAAATAGTTTCTAGGATTCGTCGTCAATTTTTAAATCAAATGCCCGGGACTTGCCGAGTTTTTTTTTAAATTCTCTGGATTTGTCCAGAACCTTTGCGTGCTGTAAAAATTCTGGCAACCTCAATTTAGAATAAGAATATACGAGAAAAATATCTGAAACTGAAAATCACTGCCTAAAATCTTGGAAAGGAACCATATCATGATATGGGTTAGAAATTTAGGATTGAATACCTGAAATTGAAAATGAAGGATTGAAAATTGCTTTAAGACAAAGATTCCCAAACGAAGATTTTTTTGATCATCAAAAATTAAGCGTCAAATATTTAGGATTACATGAATTAAAATCTGAGATTTAAATCTTGGATTGATGATATAGGACTAAAAATTATGCACTTTTTGAAGTCTCAGAATGTTAGCTGAAAATTTTGTCCTGGAAATCTTGAACCCGAACATCCTACACTGAAAATCTAGGACTGCGAATTCTTGCCAGAAAATCAAAGCCAAAAAAATTAAGAAATTCTCCTACTGAAAATTTTTGATTGAAATTTCTTCTGTATGTTTTTACCACAAATCTTGAAGTAAAAATTTTGATCAGAAAAACTTGACCGAGAAGTTTTGGTATTTTAATCTTAGTACTGAATATCTTGGATTAAAAATTTTGGACCGATAATCATGCATTATAAATATAGAACTGGAAAGCTTGCACCGAAAATCTTATACTGAAAAACTTGAACTGAAAGTATTGTTCAGGAAAATGTGACCTGAAAATTGTGAACCCTAAGTTTTTAACAATAACACGCTTAATCTTGGCTTAAGAGCCTGGACAAAAAATCTAGCACTAAAAGTCTTGAACAAGCTTTTATTTAAAAAACCTTCGAATGAAAATATTTTGTAGAAAATTTTGACCATTTAGAGGTCATTAAAAAAATTTAAAACATAACTTGTCTCCAGCATATCTTCAAATGAATCTCTGATCAGACAGAATATTTGCGACATAATCATGGTCTGAAAATCTTATTTTGGACTGACAAACTTGTAAGGAAAATCTTGAATAGGAAATTTCGGATGGGTAGGCTTCTTCTGAAAAAGTTGGATGGAATTTCTAGCATAGCAAATTCAGGACAAAAATCATGATCCAGAAATTTTAATTCAAACATCTTGAGAAGAAAATGATTAAAATTTTGGCTAGAGCTCGACCAAAAGATAAATTGATTTGTTAAAGTGAAAATCCCAATGTTGATATATTTAATTAAATATCCTTGCTACCAATATTTTCAGAGGAAGTAAATATTTGGAAGTAAATATCTGGTAGTGGAATTCTGATTAAAAATCCTGAAGTGAAAACACTAAATTTAAAATCCTGAAGTAAAGTAATTGAAAATCTTTTACCGAAAACCTTGAAGTGAAATATAGCAGTGAAAATCTTGCAGTGAAAATCTAGCATCGAAAATCTTGATGAGAAAACCTCGAAATGAAAAACTTCAAGTGAAAATCTTGAAGTAAAAATATTGAATTACAAATTTGGAATTGAAAACCTTAAAATAAATCTTGACATAAAATCTTGATATAAACATCTTTAATTGAAAATTTTCAAGTTAAAATCTTTCTGCGAAAATCTTGCAGTGGAAATCTTGATATAAAAATCTTGAAATGAAAATCATTCAGAAAAATCTTTTTGTAAAAATCTTGCAGTGAAAATCCGGCAGTGAAAATCATGCAGCGAATATCTTGCAGTGACCATCTTTCAGTAAAATCTTACAATATTTAATCATGCAGTAAAAATCTTACAGTGAAATTCTTGCAATGAAAATCTTGCTGTAAAAATCATGCAGTGGAAATCTTGAAGTGAAAATCTTGCTGTGAAAATCTTGCAGTGGAAATCTAATTATAAAAATCTTTAAATGGAATCTTCAAATGAAAATGTTGAAATAAAAATCGTTCAGTGAAAATTGTGCAGCAAAAATCTTGCTTTGAAAATCTAACAGTGTAAATCTTAGAATGGAAAACTTTAAGTGAAAATAATGAATTTAACATTTTCGAATAAAAATTTTGAAGTAAAAATTTGGAAGTAAAATTTTGAAGTAAAAATTTTGCAGTGAAAATCTTGCGGTAAAAATAATGCAAATAAAATCTTGCAGTGAAAATCTTGAAATAAAAATTTAAATAAAAATCCTATTGTGAAATCTTGCAGTGAAAATATAGCAGTTTATATTGTGCAGTGAAAATCATGCGGTGGAAATTCTGATGTAAAAATCTTGAAATGGAAATCCTGCATTGGAAATCTTGCAGAGAAAATCTTGCAGAGAAAATCTTGCAATGAAAATCTAACAGTAAAAATCTTGCAGTGAAAATTTTGCAATGAAAATTTTGCAGAGAAAATTGTGAAGTTAAAATTTGGAGTAAGAATTTTGAAGTTAAAATTTTGCAGTGGAAATCTTGATATAAAAATATTTGAGTTAAAATCTTCAAATAGAAATCTTCAATTTCAAATCTTTAAATAAAAATCTTGCAGTAAAATCTTGCAGTGAAATCTTGCAGAGAAATTTTGCGGTAAATATCTTGTAGTTCAAATCTTGCAGTGAAATTTTGCAGTGAAAATCTTGCTGTATAAATTTTGAGGTTAAAATACGGCAGAGAAAATCTTGCAGTGAAAATATTGAAGTAAAAATCTTAGTTTAAATCTTATAGTGAAATTTTCAAGTGAAAATCTTGCAGTGAAATCTTGCTGTGAAAATCTTGATGTAAAAATCTTGAAATGAAACACTTCAAGTGAAAATTTTGAAGTAAAAATCTAATATTTTTCAAGTTAAATCCTTAGGCGAAAATCTTGCAGTGGAAATGTTGATATGAAAATCTTGGAATGAAATAAGTTAAGTGAAAATTTTGAAGTTAAAATCTTTAAGTAAAAATCTTGCAGTGAAAATCTTGCAGTAAAAATCTTGCAGTAAAATCTTGCATTTCAAATCTTGCAGTGAAGACCGTGCAATAAAAATCTTGATATAGTAATTTTAAGTTGACAACTTCAATTTAAAATTTTTAAGTAAAAATCATACAGTGAAAATGCTGTAGTTAAAATTCTAAATTAAAAATCCTGAAGTGAAAAGTCTAAATTTAAAATCTTAAAATGATATGCTTGAAGTGAAACTTTGCAGTGAAAATCTTGCAATAAAAATTTAGCAGGAAAAATTGTGGAGTAAAAATCTTGCAGTGAAAATCTTACAGTAGAAATTGTGGAATTAAAATGTTGCTGTGAAAATCTTGCAGTGGAAATCTTGATATTTGAATATTTGAGTAAAAATCTTCAATTAAAAATCTTCAATTTAATATCTTTAAGTAAAAATTTTGCAGTGAAAATCTTTCTGTGAAAATCTAGCAGTAAAATCTTGCATTTAGAAACTTGCAGTGAAAATCTTGCAATGAAAATCTTGCAGTGAAAATTGTGAAATGAAAGTCTTGCAGTCAAAATCTTGATAAAAAAATATTTGAGTTAGAATTTTTCATTAAAAATGTTCAATTTAAAATCTTTTAGTAAAAATCTTGCGGTATAAATCTTGAGGTTAAAATCTTGCTGTGGAAATCTTTCTGAGAAAATATTGCAGTGAAAATCTTGCAATGGAAATCTTACAGAGAAAATTGTGAAGTAAAAATCAAGCAGTGAAAATCTCGTTATAAAAATATTTGAGTTAAAATCTCCAAGTAAAAATCTTTAAGTGAAAATCTTGAAATCTAAGTAAAAATTTTAAAGTGGAATCTTGCAGTGAAAACTTGCAGTTTAAATTGTGCAGTGCGAATCTTGCAATGGAAATCTTAAAATAAAAATATTCCAGTTAAAATTTTCAATGCTGTGAAAATCTTGCAGTGAAAATTTTGCAGTGAAAATCTTGCAGTGACAATCTTGCAGGGAAAATCTTGGAGTGAAATTTTTTATTTAAAAATCTTGAAATGCAAATCTTTAAAACACTTTCATCTTGAAGTGAGAATCTTGCAGTAAAAATCTTGTTCTAGAAATCATGCAGAGAAAATCTTGCATTGAAAATGTTTCATTGATAATCATTCAGTGAAAAACCTTGCAATGAATATTTTGCAGTGGACATTGTGAAATAAAAATCTTGCAGTGAAAATCTTGCAGAAAGAATTTTGAAGTAAAAATCTTGCTGTGGCAATCTTTTAGTATAAATAGTATTAAAAGTATAAATCTTGCTATGAAAAATCTTGAATTCAAAATTTTGAAGAAAAATCTTCATGTAAAAATCTTGAATTAAAAATCATGAAAAAAAATCGAGTTTAAATCTTGAAGTTTGAATCTAGAGCTGAAAATCTCCAAGTGAAAATCTGGAATGTCATTTTTTAAAGTTTGAAAATGAAATCATTCTGTACTCGTCTTGGCAATCATGAATTTAAATTTCTTCTGGAACATTGAAATCTTTAAAGATTGTTAGATGTAGCCCAATTGATTAAAAAAAATTTTTTTTTTGAGTTATCAAACCGCTTTCTAATTTTTTCAAACCTTTTACATTTTGTTTGGAATTTAGGACTCATTCGATTCGGTGATAAAAAAAACACCATAATTAATTCACTAAGGCTCCCAACATTTATTCATTACTTTTTGGAAAAGCTGATATTTTTTTTAGATCACTTCACATTAAGACGAAACACGATTCAATCCGTTCGGGGCTCTCTAGAAAGATCCGTAAGGGCTGTACTGCCGGGCCATACACTCACACAAGCTGACCGGAGGCCGGGGACAGGAACCACAAGGGCCGCAAGGACCGCAGGGACTGCAAGGTCCACAGGGTCCACAGGGTCCACAGGGTCCAAAGGGTCCACAGGGTCCACAAGGCCCACATGGACCGCAAGGTCCACAAGGGGCACACGGACCACAAGGTCTGCAGGGGGCACACGGTCCGCAGGGCATTTCGTATCTTAATGGGGGGTAAGGAAATATGTTGGGTTCACTTGCTAGAAAAAAAAAACTTTCAAAGTTACCTGGTTTGCTATTGCTTTTAAAGTTTTTTTTTAAGATTCAAGGAGCTTTTGGGGACCCTAAATTTTGCTTCCGCTTCCAGCCAAGTTTGAAGTTTGAATGATGTGTTGTTGCTCCGTTTGCTGGCAGGACCTGCTTTGATAGAAAAAAAATCGTTCAGACACAGCAATTTTCCAAAGTTTGCGCTTGTAACCTTAGCGAGGACATGTACGACCGGAGGTCGGAGCATCAGCAAGGTCCACAGGGACCACATGGACCGCAAGGACCACAGCAAGGCCCACAAGGTCCACAAGGGCCACAGGGACCACAGGGACCACAGGGACCGCAGGGACCACATGGCCCACAGGGACCGCAAGGACCACAAGGTCCGCAAGGGCCGCAGGAAGGTCCACACGGGCCACAAGGACCGCAAGGACCACAAGGACCGCAGGGGCCACAGGGTCCACACGGGCCACACGGCGGGCAGATAGCTGGGCAGCAGATGAAGTCACAGGGAACGTTGCACGGATCACACATTTTGAGGGTTTTTGATTAACTTGGCTTAGCTTCGGAGTTCCGGAAATTCTAGTTTTGATGTTTCTCTCAGCTACCTCCCGAAGGATTTTTGATTTTTATTGGAGCTTGAAATTTTGCGCCTTCACCAGTCGAAATGTTGATGGTATTTGAATCTTTTGAAAATTTTCATCCATGGCACACTTTTACTTTTTCCAAATTCGTGGGGTAACTCAAATTACAGGGTGAACGTTCTTCATAGGGTACTCAACCAGTTGTTGGCAATTGGTTTTTCTTCCTACATAATTTTAAAGCAAAATCCCTTTCTCTTGCATCCAACTTTGTCAACATCGGACTTAAATATAGAAAAAAAAATCCAAAACGAAGTTGTTTGCAAATCATAAGTCGATTGTAAATATTGACCGATTTCTTGCGCTTTCGCCGAGGGGGATTTTATACTTCGTTGTTTTTCTCTCTCTTTTTTCCAACTTACGTTACGGTTACACTTTCCCGAACCAGATGTGTTTGCCGAATGGATTAAATTCGGTTTGGTGAACTGTGTTGATGATGGCTAAAGTAAGGGCACTAGCCCTGGCTGGGTAGTTTCTTTTTGTTTGCAATCTTTGTTTTCCGGAGTGCCTGTTGCAGTTTTGCTCATGTACTACCAACTCTTGCTGCATTTGGAAGGATTAGATGCGGCTAAGTTGAAGTAGCTCTGTTAGAGCTTTTCGGTCAATATGGATGAATGGGAGATTTTCGAGTGTTGGCTGAGTAATTTAAAAAGTTTCCTGATTTTTTCTATAAGAGGACCTATAACTAGAACATCGGTTAAAGGTCCTCTTATAGAAAAAAAAAAAATCAGGAAACAGGAAACAGGAAACAGTCGGAGAAGACCCAAATTTCGACCATAGCAACCATTTTGGAACAAGTTTTGAAACAAATTTTGACAATTTTGACAATTTTGACAATTTTGACAATTTTGACAATTTTGACAATTTTGACAATTTTGACAATTTTGACAATTTTGACAATTTTGACAATTTTGACAATTTTGACAATTTTGACAATTTTGACAATTTTGACAATTTTGACAATTTTGACAATTTTGACAATTTTGACAATTTTGACAATTTTGACAATTTTGACAATTTTGACAATTTTGACAATTTTGACAATTTGACAATTTTGACAATTTTAACAATTTTGACAATTTTGACAATTTTGACAATTTTGACAATTTTGACAATTTTGACAATTTTGACAATTTTGACAATTT